>NW_004797773.1:373119-374618 GCF_000002075.1 Aplysia californica | reverse complement strand
TTCCTTCTGTCAGTTCTGTTTGTCTGTCTTACTTGATGGGTGGTTGGCGGTTTCTCTGGTGTGGTCTGCCCATTCTTTCCTATCAAACACCTGCCATCTTTATCTCTCATCCTTCTTATATTTGTGTTTGTTACTCTCTTGTAACACCCATAATCTTCGATACATACGTGACGTTTTTGTGTAAAAGACCCCTTGAAAAGAAATACAAAAACAAAACACCAACTAACAAACCAAGCAACAAACGATTGTTTGTGGTTCGATGGGACGTGCCACTGGTTGGTCCAACTTCTTTTATTTCCCTCCCTCGTTTCTGCCTGCCTGTCGTACTCATTCGCCGCACTAAATGACTGTGATTGTGTCGATGTGCTTCTCCTCTCACAAACATTACATTGTGTCTGCCGAAATCACTGACGTCTGTGGTACACTGGTTAGGCGCTTCTCCGTAGGATGTAGAAAAACGTGAGTTCGATTCCGGGCCGGGGTGGGGTGGGGTGGGGGGGTGAGGGGGTAGATCGATTTTCTCAACCTGTCTGCTGGGACGATGTAGCCATGGCCATATCAACCTGGCCGGGTTGGCTCTGATGAACAGGGTAGAAGCAGTCGATTACAGTCGGTAAAATTCTGTGAATAGACATGGAATAGATGTTTCTAGCTCCACGAACACTAATGTACGAACAAAAAAGAACAGAAAGAAATCGACCCCCCCCCCAAAAAAAAGTTATAGAAATAAATAAACCACAAAAAACAACAACAAACAAACAAAACATAAACCCCAATAAAAAAATAAAAAAATAAACCCCAATCAATATAGTAATATTATATGCCTTCTGCGTCCTGAGAATTTCCAAACAAAAGTATTCAGTTTTGTTGTGTAACTGACCTTCCAAATCGCTTTTGTGCCGCAACTGAAGAACGCCCTTTTTGGTGTGTGTACATACGCTATTGTGCGTCACTTCAAGTACCCCCCCCCCCCCCCACACACACACACACAAGAACGCCTCCGTCTTGTTTGGCTTTGTTATCGATTTCATTGGGCGGAGGGTAACAATAATAATAATAATATGTGTGCATACGTTCTGTATGTTCTTCCTGGTTTTTCTGTTGTTTTATTTTTTGTTTTGGTTTGGTTTTCCTCTAGCATTGTGTTGTGGATGGCTGGAGGGCGCCACTGATAGGTCCTCTTTCTTTTCGTTCCTTCTGTCAGTTCTGTTTGTCTGTCTTACTTGATGGGTGGTTGGCGGTTTCTCTGGTGTGGTCTGCCCATTCTTTCCTATCAAACACCTGCCATCTTTATCTCTCATCCTTCTTATATTTGTGTTTGTTACTCTCTTGTAACACCCATAATCTTCGATACATACGTGACGTTTTTGTGTAAAAGACCCCTTGAAAAGAAATACAAAAACAAAACACCAACTAACAAACCAAGCAACAAACGATTGTTTGTGGTTCGATGGGACGTGCCACTGGTTGGTCCAACTTCTTTTATTTCCCTCCCTCGT
>NW_004797773.1:368070-368930 GCF_000002075.1 Aplysia californica | reverse complement strand
CATAAAAAAAAAGTAGGGGAGATAAGGACGATAGATGTTTCATAGGGAAGAAGAAGCAAACCACACCAGAGCACCCGCCAACCACCCACAACGTCGGGGGGAGATGTACCTCGAATCACCAGACACTGCTTCTTCTTTCCTACTGTCAGTGACATCAATCGTCTTTATCTCTCCTCGGGGGGGCTTTCGTGATCTAGAAGTACGGACGGTGTTCGCCTCTCATTCAATAGGTCCTATGCTCTGAACCTGGTATGGCAGTGACAGAACATTTTCTTCTCAAAAAAAAAAAATCTCCTTTCACCCCCTTTTCTGTTTTCTAATCATGTTATGTCGTATTCTTTCGTCTCCGCTTTCTGCTCCCCACTCTTTCCGCTGCCTTTCCACTGCCACTCCTTGGTTCCTTCTTACTGCTGTCTTTCAGCCAAACTCCTGGTCTTAGAGAAGGTAACGATCTAACTCATAGTACAAAAATAAAGCAACAAACATATGTGTTGACAACGAAGAGTATGCAAATAACTTAATGCCCCTTTCTCCTGTTTTGACAAAGGCAGTCCGTGTGACTTGCCACGTGTGAACACCGACACAAAAGAAAATAATCCTGTTGTTGTTGAAGAACGCGAGGTTAGATATGTGTTTGGACGTGTGAATGTGAGAAAGGCGTGTGGTCCAGACCGTGTGCAACCCAAAATTCTGAAAATGTGTGCAGCACAACTTAGTTTTATTTACACCTATATTATCAACCTGTCGTTGTTGATACATGCTATTGTGTATTGTGTTCTGAAATCGTCCCCCTTCCAAAGAAAGAAAAAATTACTGAAATGAATGACCTAAGGCCAATAGCCTTAACATCGGTAGTTATA
>NW_004797773.1:362371-364802 GCF_000002075.1 Aplysia californica | reverse complement strand
GGGGGGGGAGTTCAGAGAAAAACAAGTGTAAATAAATAAAAGAATAAAAAGTCTTTTAATAAATGGCTCGAGGCAAGATTTCATGAAACATATCCTAACATAACCTAGCCTAACATTTAGGCCCGTCTGCTGTCGTATAAGCCTCCTCCTAATCCTGCTTTAATTTAAAGCGCGTACTTCTGCTTTCTTTCCCTCGCTCTTCATATTTCACCTTTCTAACTGTCTGATCCGTACATTTCATCCATCACTCAGTTGAGTTCGTTCAGATTTTTTGAATGGTGAAAAAAATTAGTAGGTGTATTTAGGTTCAACAGAAAGCTTCATTTGTTAACACGTACCAGAAAATATGTAGTGAGCAACGCTGTTATTAATATTGCCGGTATTTTTAAAAAAAATGAAGAATGTTATTTATTTTAAAAAGTAAGCTATATAAATTAATACGCATCTGTTTGGTATTATATCATGGGTGATGACGACTTTATGATAATACTAGTGTGATAGTACAAATAATGATACTATAACCGCACAGCTTTTCGGATTTTGTGTCTGTTTTTTCGTCTTCCCGCCTTATTTCCCCCCTACTCACCATTGCACATCATGCACTAAGTGAGCGCATGTTTTGTTTGTAAAGTGTTGTTATTTTTTTCAAAGAGTCTACACAACAAGAGGGTTCGGTGGCACCCTCTTCGCAAATGCGCACCGTTTGCGAACAGAGTTACCCTACTTGTGCTAAAAAAATCAAAGTGAAACTAATAAGTTTTTGAATAAATAAGAGTTCAAATTTCGGAAGAACTCTTATTTAAAAAGGTTACGCTGACAAAAAACCTTTTCCGGAAGAAAGGGTGACTGTTTTCTTCTTTTAATTTGACTTTAGAATGAAAGACGACAGGTCATTACAATTTTTAAAAACCTAAAACTCCTCACTGAACGAACCCGAACAGCTAATGAACAGCAGTCGATCTGCGCACGCAAGGAGGTGCTATTCCTATTCTTCTTCTGGAGAAACGAAAGAGAGCTTCAAAGCAGACTTCAGCGCCATCTGAAGCAAAGAGCGGACTTCCGGCGGACTCTTTTTTGGCTGAGTGGACCATCTTGTTATGTAGGCCTACTATCTTTGTTTTTATCAAGTTCCTGTTGAAACCCGGCAGGGCGATACGTCGAAATAAAAAATATAAAAAATACAATGTCATATCATTTCAGGCAGAAATACGGAAGTGTTCATCTACTTTTTGTTTTTCTTTTCGTACTCACAAAAACGATGATGATGGTGATGATGTTGTAACAATGTTTACCATCTACAAAACTAAACTTATCATAACCTGTGTTGATTAAAGCTAATGAATCAAGTTCTCAATGTTAAACTAATCAGATGGCTTCCTTTTTGAAAGGATCTGACCATCATCTGGCAAAGAAAAAACAGCAACCAACCAAACAAAGAACTGATCATGTTTTGCTAACAGACTGAATTTGGGTGGTTTGCGGGTGTTCTGGTGTGGTTTGCTCCTTCTTTTCTATCAATCACCTATCGTCCTTTTCTCCCCTTCTTCTTTTTTATGTTTGTTACTCTCTTGTAACACCTCTAATCTTCTGGCGCTCATATGACCTCATTGTGTTGCGAGCGCCGTAAAACCTCTACTAAAACTAAACAGACTGAATGTATAGTTTCCACTCTAGCTCCCCCTTAAATAACCTGACAATATTGTTGTCAGGGGCGTTAATTAAACTCATACACTCACTCTTATCATGAAAATTATTATCAACATCTGATACCTCAACAGAAATGACATCCATCTGATTTTGTTTTGCTTACAAACTTACAGGTGAAATGTGCAGTTACAACCCCAGCTGATAAGTGTTGATAGGAGCATTAAACTCACACATTTACAATTTTGCCCCACCATCCCAGCTGTATGTGTGTATTTGCTCGAGGTGTAGGCCTGTGTGTGTAGGCAGTGTGTAGTGTGTGTTTTAGATCTTAATATGAGCACGCCAGTGGACGTGGGTCGCATATAATTATATGCAATCGAACTGTGCGGTGTCTGTGTGGTGTATGGTTAGGCTTTTTGCCGTAGCACACGAAAGATTATGTTCGGTTTCCGCATGGGGAAGCCTTTTTTATTTTTATCGAGTATCTCCGTCTGTCTGTGGGTGGTTGGCGGATGATCTAAGGTGGTTTACTCAGATTCTCTCTTATGAAACATCTGTCGTCCTTATCTCCCCTCCTTTTTGTGTGTTGTTACTTCTCTTATTACACATCCAATTCTCGCATCAATAATATGAACTAATTGCGTCGCACGTGCTGTAAATCTCTTACTAAAACCAAAAAGACATGCCCGCTAGCTAGGATACTGTTCATGAGTATGTCCCTCCTTTTGCTAAGACAATGATCGGAATAGCCTGCCATCTAAATGATCTAAATCGTGTCGATTTT
>NW_004797773.1:358911-361408 GCF_000002075.1 Aplysia californica | reverse complement strand
TGTGTGTGTGTGTGTGTGTGTGTGTGTGTGTGTGTGTGTGTGTGTGTGTGTTTTGTTTTTTATCTTAAAACTCTCTCTCATCCATACCATCTGGTTTCCCTGTTGTTTAATTTTTTTTCGTCACGCTGAAATGCGCCTCATTGCTAAAGCAGATACATGCATAAGACAATTACTTCTTTCATGTCTGAAAATCCCAAGCACCCATTTTTCCCTTCTCTATAAAGCACTGTCTAGGCTTATACCTTGGTGAACAGAAGTGTGATATGACTTCATTTTCAAACCATGCTTAAAGATTCCGTAAGTAGGTGATTTTAACAAGCCCAGTTCACTGCTATGCCCTCAAACTTTTTTTTTTTTTTTTGGGTTTTAGCGACCGACGCGCAAACTACTTCCACGTTTCGCACAGCTTTGTTAATGCATTGCTTTTTTTCCTTAATGGTGTTCTGACAGACATCGTCTTACTTTGAAATGTTCATAGCACCCTCTTAAGGGCTGGTGGGGAACCTAGAAATCTTATTTTGGGGACAAATTATGCAAATTGGGGTTATTACATATTATAGTACCTGGACATTTCCTGAACAATATTCAGAAACGTATGTAAGCCTTGCTACACCCTAAAGCTGTATTTTTTTGCCCACGTGTTTCTGCGAAAGCACATATTTTCCAGTCTGTTCTTACCTTTATCAGCTGTTTTCTCACAATTCTATGTTTTCACTCATTATCCCATTTTTCTGCCCTGTTTCTTTGTTCAATTTCAATGTAACTTTCACGGGATGCCAACAACACCTAGTTCTAAATCTTCTCTTGTTGAAGTTTTGATTAATGGAGTAGTTTTTTTATTTATGGGCTTAGAAAGCATGACTTTTCCTTTTTTTCCACTTTTTTTGCAATAACCCAATTGTAAGTGTCATAAAATAAAAACTAAATCATGTATCAAAAATCCAACAAGCCAAATTTAAGAGCTATATATTAACCGTTGGCATGCCAAATTAGAAGGGAATCAGTTAATAAATAAGGAAATAGAATTGGATTGAAAAAGGTATACAAAATCCAATGTGGCCGCTGTTTCCATAGCAACCGATTCAACATATACTTTTTTAACTATAGATTTCAATTCCCAATAGCACACAATGTCCCACAGCAAATATAGGCACTCTAGGCCTTGTAATAGCCAAAATAGACCTCAGGTGCCCCACCAGCCCTTAAGGAGGTACACAGAAGGTATAGATTGGGATCAACTCCTACTCCCCGCAATAACAGGCTTGAAGGTTCTTTCAGACTGAAAAGGCCTTTTCTGGGCTATTCCAGTACATGGCTGCTGCAGCTGGTGCTCGTATGACCAGTTCATATTTAAGCATACATTATGGCGCCTGGGTGATCAAACATTATTTCCTCTCAAAATTGGTGTAGTACCGCGCAACATTGAAGACGTTATGAACTGATTTTTAATAAAAATAATTTTTTGGCGATCGTCGAGTCTGCAACAATCGCCTTACAATTTTCTGTTTCGATACCAGTTCAAAGTACCCAGTGGCCCCTCGGCGAGGAGCGTGTCCCATACGAGCGTGTTCTTTGTTATTATTATTATTATTATTATTATTATTATTATTATTATTATTATTATTATTATTATTATTATTTTATTATTATTATTATTATTATTACTATTATTACCATTATACTCTTTGCTCAAACTGAACGAAACTTGCCTCGAGACTAATGCCATATATGCCTTTGTTTCTCTCTCTTCCTCTCCAGTTGTGATGACCGGCCTGTAGGGGAATGACACTACATTTAGCAATTCCTCGCCGAATGTTACAGAAAAGGTTCAAGATGGCGGCTGCGTGCGTCCTATTTCTTCTTATGTGCACTGGTGAGTTCCCGTACTTAATTGAGTCCCTGTTCCCGTCTTCCTCATTAATGCTAGGCCAATGCATTTTTTGGGGTCAAAATGAATTTCACCCCCCCCCCCCCCACACACACACACACACACTCACATATACATAAAGACATAGTTAAGAAGTGTTTTTATTTTATAATGGCATGGTGGCCTGAAATTGTCCCCCTCTGAGACTGTGGACCTTGGATGTGTTTTTTATTTTTATTTTTTTATATTTTTTAGTAGAGGTTTTACGGCGCTCGCAACTGCATAAGATCATATGAGCGCCACGGGGTGGATCTCAAAAGAGAAGTTCTTACAAGGAATCGGGCTTACTCTGCTCACCTCTTTAGCTTTAACAGCACAAAGTCTGTTTCGACTTTCAAGGCACCCCGGAAATAGCGGGTCACAAGAGTGTGACAAACATACAAAAGAAGTAGAGAGAAAATGACGATAGTAATGATTAGGAAAGAAGAAGGAGCAGTCCCCTGTTGTTGCACAGTTATGAGCATGGTATATTGAATCGGCCCATTTACAACTCCACTGTGCATAAGAACGAGAAATGCCCCCCCTTTGGGAATGGCCTATATACACTTCAGTCAGTGGGATGGCCGGGGG
>NW_004797773.1:355377-357507 GCF_000002075.1 Aplysia californica | reverse complement strand
TTAAAAAACGTAAACAAAGACGTGCCCCCCAAAAAAGCAACATAACATCGACAATAAACAAAACGTAAATACTGCTCCATAAAACAAACAAGCAAGCAACACTTATGCAGTTTGGAGCACCTTCCTTCTTTCCTATCAAACATTTATCGTCCTTATCTCTCCTCCTTTTAGTGTTTGTTACCCTCTTGTAATCCTTCTAATCCTCGGCAGTTATATGACCTTATTGAGTTGCAAGTGCCATAAAACTCTTACTAAAACTAGACCAAAAAAACAAACAAACAACAAAAGACAAAAACCAACCCATACCTTTAATAAACGAAAAGACCCAAAAAGAAAAAAAAAAGTAGCCCCGTAGTTTCCTTTCCTTTGTGGACGACTGAAGCGCACGTGTGACCGTGAACCACCAGCTGCAGCGGATCATGTGAACGGAGTAAAGGCAGACGCTTTTTCAACAGGGAGGGACACAGACATGGGAACTTTGGCCTTATAATTGTGACGGCGTAGATGTTGTGCCTCTTCTAACACCATTTAGGTTATTTTAAAGGCAAAACGTTTAGATTTAACGAACGTCCGCCATGTCTCTGATAGGACTGAGCCAAGTTAGAGGACAGCCTTATAAAAAAAGGAAGAAAAATCCGCTAATTATTTAAGTTCAGGAACGCCGTATTGGGAATTCGAACCAGGGTCATCATATCCATAGCCCAGTAAACTGAGCTTACCGGTAACCCCCATTTTGGGTCTCTCCTTCAGCTAAATTGGTAGCATATTGGGCTGTGATGTGGAATACCTTTGTTCAGAGTCTCTCACAGGACGTCACTGGGCAGGCTGTTGTTGTTGTTGTTGTTGTTGTTGTTGTTGTTGTTGATATCGACCTTTAATAAATGCTTCAACTGGGCCCCCTTAGCAACAGAACTAGCGTCGACTCACCCAGGAAAGCTGTCTTTTACACACATTGTTCATGTTAAGTGTTTCAGGTGTGGTCTTTTACTGACTCCGTAATTAGTGTTTCCATCAAATCACCAATTTCTGTGTATGGAGAGGGTCCTGCCTCTTAAATAAACTGCTAGTAGTATAAATAGGAGGGACGTTAAACTTATACCATTTCACAATTTTCACATAAAAAGTGACAATGTACAGTTTACGCTTTCAAATGATATTCCATCATGTCTTTTCATTCCATCGTATGTATTGAGAAACCAATTAGCCAAGTAGTTTTGCAACAATTTTAAAACGTCCAGATGTGTCTATTGATTTAAATTATGTCGAAGGAGGCGTAAAAATACCCACATTAAAAAAAAGTGTGTTCCCGCCTCGCTGCAAGAATTTCTTTTTCTCTAAACTAGATGGAATTTGGACGCAGTCGCCCCAACTCTCAGCCAGCGCTACGTTCTATGTTCTTCTATTGAGCTTTGTGTCTGTGTCCACTCAATGCCGTGCTGAGCAAACTGGTATTGTAGAAGACAACAGCTCGCTCGCCCCCGAACATGTTCCGTTTCTCTGTTTACTTTTCTCATTTATTTCTTCCTTGCTTGAGGATACACACAACTAGTTGTGCGGATGGTTGGAGGGCGCCACTAGCTGGTCCTGCTTCTTAATTTCCCTTCTGTTGTTCATGTCTCTCTTACTTTGTCCTCAAAAGGACTCAACTTCGATGGGCTGTCCATTCCGTTAGAACGCTTGATTTCAGAATTCCAAAGGCAGTGTTCTATTCCGAACTGTCCCGGGAGAAGCGTAAAGTTGGCGCACCAAAAAAAAGCAGCGCTACAACGACATCCTGAAGATATCTCCGAAGGACTTTCTTCCTAAATCCTTCAATATCGGAAAGCCTTGCTCCTGACAGGCCTAGTGGAGAGCAGCAGTTACAGTTGTCAGCAAATCATGAGGCTTCATGAATACGACATTCTGAAACCAAGAGAGAAGTCCGCAAGTTGCACACACCCACAAATAGAAGCGGAGCCTGTAAGATGTTTCAAATGTAGCAAACTTTTCTCCACCATAACTGGTCTCACCGGCCACATCAGAAGCCACAAGTCATCGTTACCTTTAATTCTTCTAATTTTTCTATTTCCCTTGAGCAATTTCCTCTGTGGAAGTATTGGTCGTCGAACTATTATTATTATTATTATTATT
>NW_004797773.1:350455-352870 GCF_000002075.1 Aplysia californica | reverse complement strand
TTCTTCTTCTTCTTCTTCTTCTTCTTCTTCTTCTTCTTCTCGGGTGGTTGACGGGTGCTCTGGTGTGGTTTGCTCCTTCTTTCCTATCAAACATCTATCGTCTGTATCTCTCCTCCTTCTGTTTTAAGTTTGTTACTCTATTGTAACACCTCTAATCTTCAGCACTTATATGAGCTAATTGTTTTGCAAGTGCCATAAAACGCTAACTAAAACGATTAACGAAACGAATCTTCTTCTCCTCCTCCTCTCCTCCTCCTCCTCCTCCTCCTCGGCAGGACTGTGATATGTTATGTCCCCGAGTGTATATGTACTCTGTGTGTGCCAGGAGTATGTTGCGAGTTCGAGCACACATTTTTATTTATTACCGCGTACCAGCATTGAGTTACGTGGAAGTGGAAGGCGCAGGGCGATTCCGTTTTGCTCCAACTCTTACTTCTGCAGTTTGCTTCAGTGTAGAAAGAGGGTTAAGAAAATATACACCTGTATACACGTAGTTCAACGTTAGAAGAAAATTTGCCTACGGTGACATTCCATTCTTTTGTTTTCACTTGCACTCTTCTTTACTTTGTGGTTGGCGGGTGTGGTTTGCTCCTTCTTTCCTGTCAACAAACATCTTTTGTCTGTCTTTTTTGTGTTTCTTACCCTCTTACTCTTATAAAACCTCTAATATTTGGCATTTATGACCTAATTGTGTTGCAAGTGCCGTAAAATGCTTACTAAAACTGAATGAAAGTAAATTCTTTGTTTTATATACATGGTGTCCCCCCCCCAAAAAAAAATAAATAAAAAATAAACCAACCCAAAACAAACAAACAACAAAAAACATTAACAAAACGAACCAATAACAAAAAAACCTTTTCAATGTTTTTGAAAATATGTTTGAAGCTTTGAGCTTCAAATTTTAATTTGATTAGAGTATTAGAAATCAAAAAGAATTTGGCAGGTGGTTGGAGGGTGCTACTGCCTATTCCCAGGACTAAGTCACCACTATTGTGTCAATGTGCTTCTCTTCACCCAAACAAACAAACAAAAAGAATTTGGATTAACGAACTTGGCTCGTTTTCATTCTAGATTCTAGATAATCGCCTCGAATAGTTTGCGCTGTTTGTCAAAAGGCAGGGAACTATAGTGCAGTAAACAATTCGTGGCGTAACTTATTGTCAATTAATATCTCCTCAACTATTGAACATAAACTCTCCAGCTTTTGCACAGTGGTTTTTTAAAAAATCAATTTGTCTTAACAGATCAATATTTTTGTAAACACCTGCTAGCTTCATTGTAAAAAATTCCGTAATGAATACTAATAAAAAATCTCAGCGTGTGGTTTCTTCAGATTTTAAAAGGTTTACAACTGGGGCAATATCGCTTTTAAAAGCAAACCCGTCATGTTTTTCTAATAGCGTCATTGTGCCTATTGAACGCTGTTTTGAGAACTTTCAGTGCCAAAAAAGTGTTCACTATGAAATTAATTTCTTGTCACTAGTTTTGCCCCAAAAAAGTATCATTGTGAGCTGTGACGTAAGCCATATATGCGTAGTATACAAAATTTGTGTGAGAAGCGGGAAGTGCTGTGAAGTATTCCATTTTTCGCGTGAAGGAAAATTGTAGTATTTTATACAAATTTAAGAAGAAAAGTTTTTTAATCTAGCCTCAATTGTTGTTGAAAAATATGATTACGTTAAGACAAATTGATACAAACTGCTGTGCAAAGTATGGATGGCATTGATTCACTCGTTAAAGAGATATTTGAGGATAAGATGCGCCACGAATTTCTGACCGTACTAGAGTAAAAACATTTGGGTTATTTGCATGTTAAAGAAAGATCCCTTGGTTGCAGGTGGCTGGAGGGCGTCACTGGTAGGTCCTACTTCTTTACTTTCCCTCTGTTTTTTCTTCCTATCTCTGTCTTACTTTTCCCCTGCATTAAGCGACTATTATTGTGCCGATGTGATCTCTTGGTGTCTGAAAATCGTAGGAAAGTAGGCCGTTACTAGGATATTCAAAATTCTTTAAAAAAAAAAAGTTTTCCCTGCCATAAAATCTATATCTCTAGATGTATCGCTTTTGTAAAATAGTAGGATACATTCTTACACCTTACTTGATTCCAAACGTTTTGTTAATGTGTATCCTTTGGAGCACAATATATGATTCCTGGAATTCAGGATCCGGAGTGAGGTGACTATGCAAAAAACCCATTTAGTATTAATCCCGCATGAAGAAAAGAATTCCAGTGCGCTTGTTTTCGTCCCAGATTTTCGTTCAGCAACTCGTTTTTTGTCCCACTTTCTTCAGTCGTGATATTACCCGTTTTTGTCCCACCTTTCCGTTGTAATGTATCCGGCTATCATTCGATACTTATAATTGATCGATCCCTGCCTGCCATCTCTCTCTATTTCTCTCTCTCATTCTCTCTCT
>NW_004797773.1:348158-349118 GCF_000002075.1 Aplysia californica | reverse complement strand
TAGGGGGGTAGAAAAAGAGAATGAAAGAGATGGGGGAGGGTCAAGTGAGACATGAGTGATATATCAAGGGGTGTTCTAGTTTTTGTAAGTGTCAGCACTGAGCTAAAGACAAACAAAACCTTGAAGTGTCAAAGTAATCCTTGTGGGTAGTTGACGGATGTTCTGGTGTGGTTTGCTTCTTCTTTCCTATTAAAAACTATCGTCCTTCTCTCTCCTCATTTTTGTGTGTTTGTTACTCTCCTGCAACACCTCTAATCTTCGGCGCTTATATTACCTTATTTGGTTGCAAGTGTCGTAAAACTTTTTGTAGAAGCTGAAAATGCCTACCTCTTAAAATCCATAGTTTTGATCCGAATCTGGACTTTCAGGGTGTAACACCCCACCTCCCCCCCCTTTTCAAGTGAAGTAGAAGAAATAAGGGTTAAGAAAACTAATGGCTTCTGCTATGAACAATGCGACTTATTCTGGCAGAGAAGAGTTTGCCACATTTTGAGCATTCCAAAGCGTTTATTTCCACTCATGGATGTGCGCAGCTTGGGAGCTTCTCGTTTGGCTTCAGCGCTAATTTTCTAATTCGTGAAGCCTCCTATGACTTTGCTGTCAATTGCAACTGCTACTCTCCAAGCGAGTCTTTCAAGAGCCAGGTTCTGGCATGCTGAGACGTTAATTTGAATTTGAGGTCCTTCGGAGACATTTTCAGGGTGTCTGCGAATTGTTTCTTTTTTTTTTTTTTTTTGCTTTGGTGCGCCGACTTTACGCTTGCCTGAGGACAGCTCAGAATAGAGCACATGCCGTTGGGATTCTGAAATCAGGCGTCCTTACGATATGGGCTTACACAACTGTCTCGGCATTTGCCCTTTTAGAATTTGGAAGTCTGGCATTTTTGTCTGGTATTTTGTCTGGATTTGTATTGGGAAGGGATAAAAAAAATCCACCCACATTGAAAATAAGGGTGTGTGT
>NW_004797773.1:346240-347272 GCF_000002075.1 Aplysia californica | reverse complement strand
CCAAAAAAAAAGCAAAAAAAAAGCACGCTTTATATTTGGGCGTTACGGGTACTTTCCATTCCATTTATTATCTATTTGTTTTGGCCGAATTTTGCTGTTCAAAAGGCTTCTTAATGGCTTCATCGATCGACAGGGGGCTTTCGCCAAAAGATTCTTTAAATATTCTCCAGATCATGACGCCCTTCGGTTTTTTAAAAAAAGTTTTGGGACAGTTTTGCTGCGAAAAGCTAAATTTTTTATTATTTCGCCGATCGCTTTTGTAGGCTGTCGCTTCTGTCTCTGTAGTTTTAGAAAATCTGCCTGGTTTGTTTATTTCAAGTCGTACTTCCGTTCGATACTATTGCGCATTGTTGCGCCATACTGAGCACCATTTTAAGTGTGCTATCCGTATAGATCTAGCCTCATGTTTTCTTTTTTTTTTTACCTGGAAACACATGACATGTGTCGCTTTTCTTTCAAGATTTATTGCTCCATCCTAGTAGAGTGTAAATATAGCAGGCCAATGATTTTCAGTTGATGTTAATGCACCGATCATTCCTTTCATCGAAAGGGGACCCAGCTGGTAGATTCTATAGACAAATACGCGGTTATGGGCATGCGCACGCACCCACGTATGCGCGCGCACACACACACACACACACAGAAGCGAACAAACGCATACCCACAAACACATGCACACACACACACACAGACACACACAGACACACACACACACACACACACACACACACACACACAGCGCACGCGCACACCCGCATGGTGGTTTCGTTAGTCTGGTGATTAGGCTACCAGACTCGTAATTGTTAGAATGCCGGTTCGAGACCCAGTTCGGTCCCACTGTATGTCCTTGGCAAATGTACTTTACGGTAATGTTCCCCATATGGCCGGGTCCTAGTTGTCGGAGATGGACGTTGTATTCGGAGGTATCGCCTCTTAAATAAACTTACAGTACAACGGGGTGAATAACCTAGACAATATCGCACCTCTCTCTCTCTCTCTCTCTCTCTCTCTCTCTCTCTCTCTCTCTCTCTC
>NW_004797773.1:344960-346140 GCF_000002075.1 Aplysia californica | reverse complement strand
TGTCTGTCTGTCTGTCTGTCTGTCTGTCTGTCTGTCTGTCTGTCTGTCTGTCTGTCTGTCTGTCTGTCTCACACACTTAAACAACCCCCCGTGGCAGTGCCGCCGACTGTAACGTCTTTAGGCCATTCCCAAAGGGAGGACATTTCTCGTTCTAGCATAGTAGAATTGTAAATGGGCTGATTCATGTCACGCTCATAACTGTGCCTGATCTACAACAGGGAACTGCTGCGTTTTCTTTCCTGATCCGTACTATTGTCATTTTCCTGTACTTCTTTTGTATGTTTGTCGCTCTCTTGTGACCTGCTATTTTGGGGTGCCTTTATAGTCGAAACAGACGTTGTGCTGTAAAAGCTAGAGAAGTGAGTAGTCTAAGTCTGATTCCCTGTAAAGACTTCTCTGTTGACATCCACCCCTTGGCGCTCATATGACCTTATGCAGTTGCGAGCGCCGTAAAACCCTCTACTATAAAAAAAACCCAACACTTAAACACGTCTACATATCTATCTCTCACACACGAAATACACAAACATACTCTACCCTGTCTGTCATTGTCATTGTCATATAACATGCTAGCTGGGTTCCCGTTCGATGAACGGGCTCAAAATAATCGATCGTCCAGTCATTTTCATGCAAGAGAAAAACCTGCAGATGATCAATTGAAAGAGAGCTGTAGGTATCACGGGAAAGGGAAATTTAGATTAATCGTCTATTCTGCTTTCGTGGTTGTACTCTCTAGAATTTTAAAGGTGTGGAACCAGTACGCGCGGCTTGTGAACGGAAGCCCCACCTGTTTACACTGGCGTCTTTGAAGACGGATTTTCCCAAGATTAAATCTAAACGATACTAACGAAAAACTGAAAATTAAACTACAGTTACTTCGGACTCCGTAATATAACTGTGCTCTCTTTAAATGATTCTGAAACACCGTTAATTTTTCTTTTTTAATTCGAAATTTAAATAACATCTTAACTGTAGGCGCCCAAAGAAGATTTCTTTATTTCCGGCGGAAGAGCAATTTTTATATCATGGAAAACGAAAGATGTCTTGAACACTGCATTGAATTGACGAACAGGAATATCGTAAACGGCCGATAGTGTTTTCTATTATCTAATTTTGTTTTTAGGTGAATGCAAACACTGGAAGAGGCTAGCCGTACTTATTCTTAATATGACGGCTAGAC
>NW_004797773.1:338966-340048 GCF_000002075.1 Aplysia californica | reverse complement strand
CATTGTGCAAGTGTGTGTGTGTGTGTGTGTATGTATGTGTATGTGTGTGTATGTGTATATGTGTGTGTGTGTATGTATGTGTGTGTGTATGTGTATGTGTGTGTATTGTGTTGTAGAAGACGGCGTTGCCATTGTGCGATTCCGTATTAATGATAGTTTTTGAGCTAATGGTGTCTGTGGTGCAGCAGTTACACGCCCCTCCATAGCTCGCAGAAGACGTGTTTGATTCCAGTGTGGGGGAAATTTGTATCAAGTATATCGGTCTTTCTGCTGCGATATTGTAGCCTCATTTCAACCTGAGTATGTCCTGATAGAATAGGCAGGGTCGAAACACGCTCAATAAATAATCGAAATTCGTGGTGATAAAGGCGGTAAAAAAGTACACTAGAACTTATTTAAAAACTAGCACAACTCTCCGCGAAAAGGGTCACGACGTGATATATATATATGGGAAGGGAATCATATTATGAGGGTGATAAAAGTACAATGTCATCTTTTGCGTCACAGTTTTTTCATTGCCATAGTACTAGCAACAATTCACTATCCCAGAATTACCAAGTTCTATCTGCTCAATATCTAGTTTTGAGAAATTTGAAGTAAAAAAAAAAAAATGGGAGTTTCACAACTTGTCATGCTTTTTCGAATGCAATTCTTTGAATATCTTGATAACGACTCCGAATAATCTTACGATTGTGATAGAGCAAATGGATTTGGTTTCTGACCTCATGTTCTTAATAACTCAAAATAACCCAAAAATGCCAGATAAAACTTTGTAATTCTAAGGTAGCGAATTGTATTGCGATGCAACCATAATGAGTATACATCATGTATTATCACACGTGATGATGCCCGAGCCGTTATGTGCACTGTATGAAAACGAGACGGCGGTCCTGGCAAACACTACGCCCGCGTGTCCGCCAAGTGAGAAATCGACCGAACATAAGTCGTCCATCTCTCGGGAATGCGGGATTTGAACTTACAGAGCGCAGGTTTTTAGCGTGTACCTGGTGCCCACTGCCGATCGAACTGGGTCGAATTGAGTCGAGGCCAGCCAAATGCGTTTGTGTGTGTATATCTGTGTG
>NW_004797773.1:333632-335346 GCF_000002075.1 Aplysia californica | reverse complement strand
GGGTTGAATGTGTGTGTGGTGTGATTATTATGTTTTTTTGTGTATCTTACAGTGGATGCCAGAGTCTTCTTAATTCAGCAGTGCTGTTTGTGTCATACAATGATATGTCTCTGTGTGGCAGAATGATGTGTCTTTGTGACTCTGTGTGGTACAATGATGTGTCTGTGGGTGGTACAATGGTGTGTCTGTGGGTGGTACAATGGTGTGTCTCTGTGTAGTACAATGATGTGTCTCTTTGTGTGTCTCTGTGTGGTACAATGATGTGTCTCTGTGTGGTACAATGATGTGTCTCTGTGTGTCTTTGTGTGGTACAATGATGAGTATGTGGGTGGTACAATGATGTGTCTCTGTGTGGTACAATGATGTGTTTCTGTGTGGTACAATGATGTGTTTCTGTGTGGTACAATGATGTGTCTGTGGGTGGTACAATGATGTGTCTCTGTGTGGTACAATGATGTGTCTCTGTGTGTCTTTGTGTGGTACAATGATGAGTATGTGGGTGGTACAATGATGTGTCTCTGTGTGGTACAATGATGTGTTTCTGTGTGGTACAATGATGTGTTTCTGTGTGGTACAATGATGTGTCTGTGGGTGGTACAATGATGTGTCTCTGTGTGGTACAATGATGTGTCTCTGTGTGTCTTTGTGTGGTACAATGATGAGTCTGTGGGTGGTACAATGATGTGTCTCTGTATGGTACAATGATGTGTCTTTGTGTGTCTCTCTCAGTGGATCAGATCTACCACCTGGCCTCCCCGGCCTCCCCTCCCAACTACATGTACAACCCCATCAAGACCTTGAAGACCAACACTCTGGGCACCATCAACATGCTGGGTGAGTAGCTGACTCTCTGACCTGTGCTACACTTAATGTTACAGGGGCTCATGGGTTGGTGGTTGGAGGGCCCCTCTCTGGTAGGTCCTATTTCTTTCCTTTTCTCTGCGGTAGTATTTGTCTAACTGCTCGCCCCTCTGGTAGGTCCTATTTCTTTGCTTCCCCCCTTCAATAATAGTAATAATAATAATAATAACAATAACAATAATAATAATAATAATAATAATAATAATAATAATAATAATGAATGGCATTTGTATAGTGCATGCATATCCCTGTTGGACAGCAAACTCTATGTTCTTTACGATATTATCTTTATCCCAGCTGACTCTAGACCTCTCAGAAACATTCTCGGCTTCTCCGGAAACATACAGTGCAAGCAGCTGATTACGCGCTCTGACTATAACCAACTGTCTTTGGCTGGGTACTCATTCTCATCTAGGCGAAGTGAAGAAATTTGTGTATAATGCCTTTCCTAAAGATACAACGTCGGACCTCTGATGAGATTTGAACCCTCGACCATACGGTTATGAGTGTGAGAGCCTAACTTTTTATCGTCTACAGACTTTGTCTTTATTTTTTTTCAGGGCTGGCGAAGAGAGTACGAGCTCGTCTGCTGCTGGCCTCCACATCAGAGGTCTACGGAGGTATGGCTTTAAAAAAAATTTCAAGGTGATATGAGAGAGATAGAGTTGAGGGCTCCCAAGTTCATTTATTTGGGAAAACACTAGCATGCAGAAGAGAAAAGGCAACAAGTGTTAAACCTTCCCAGGGGGGCTCTCGTGGCCTAGAGGTTAAGGTGTTGGCCTCTCATTCAAAGGTCCCGGGTTCGAATCCGGGTAGTGACCAAAAAATTTTCTTCTCTAAAATTGTCTCCTTT
>NW_004797773.1:268844-333304 GCF_000002075.1 Aplysia californica | reverse complement strand
ATATTAGGTGTGTCCCGCGCGCTCATATGACCTTATGCAGTTGCGAGCGCTGTAAAACACTTTACAAAAACAAAAAACAAAACAAACCTTGCAAGGGCCATTTATTTGAGTTCCTGCGATGTTCAAGGAATATCATAGGCTTCCTCTCAGTGGAAATCAATGTTTACTCTAAAGTCCAACCTTCTTAATGTTTTGTGTTCTGTTGGAAATGCCTTGTCAACTCCAAATTTTCTTTTAAGCACATTCTTGTAGTGTTTACTGCCATTGTATTGTTTTGTTTAATGGGGGGGGGGGGTTAAGAAAAAAAAATTATATGATCAACAAATAAGATACTGACAAAATTAAATAGATTCCATTGTTGTATTCATTCTCTTGTTCCGTCTTAATTTTGAAGTACATTTGTTTGTATTTACTTACATTCTCGTAGCCATTTGTCTGATCTTAGTAAAATCACTAACATGGCACCATTTGCACCCGAAAAGGGAGACAGGACCAAAAAAAAGTGTTTTTGGTGTTTTTTTTGGTTTGTTCCCAGATCCAGAGCTTCACCCCCAGAATGAGGACTACTGGGGCCATGTAAATCCTATCGGGCCCCGTGCCTGTTATGATGAGGGGAAGAGAGTTGCTGAGACCATGTGCTATGCATATGAGAAGCAGGTAAAGTGGTGCATGATGAAGTTTTTCTGATAAGTTGCACATGCTCTGTGCCTGCCTTTTAAATAACAAATATATTGTTGCAGATGGTGGGTATTTCAGTGTTTTCTGTTTTTTCTACTTTTGTGGGTGGTTGATGGATGCTCTGGTGTGGTAAGCTCCTTTTTTCCTGTCAAGCATCTGTCATCCTTATCCCTCCTTCTCTTTTGAGTTTGTTACTGTGTTGTAAAACTCTAATCTTCTGCATATATATGATGTAACTGTGTTGTAAATGCAGTAAAACTCTTCCTAAAAGGTTTTTTAAAACTTTCTACTTCATTTCCAGTATTATTGTTAACTTTATCTGCAGGGAAGTATGCTCATCGTCTCAGCAACCAGAATTTTGTATTTTCTTGGACGCTTTAAGATAATTTTTATTGGATTAAAAAGAATTCTTGTCTCTTCTTAATTAATTACTTTTTGTGTTTGTATGTGGATAGCTTATGGTTCCGGCTGATTTCCTTTTTGCATTGCTCACATTCTCTACATATTATGCATTGTTCTCACACTGGAACTTCCCAGGAAATGTAGAATTTGGGGTGAATTGAAAACTTAGTTAAAAGAATAAATGGTCCACTGATTCAAACAGGATGTGTATACCCCATGAGTAGTTGTTCAACACTAAAGGTGGTGTAAATGACTGTACGCATTCGAGAACGAGGAAGAAGAAGAAAACGAGAACAAGGAAAAACTGTGCACATGCCTTTTGGCTCGATACAAGAGTGGCCTCACGTATGGTTTGCATCTGATTGTGAAAAGGTTATTGCAGTGAAACTTATAAATTAAATTGAATGCTGGATCATTTTTCTTCACTCAAGGCAAGTTTGCCAGTTTCTCCAACTGTCCGTTTTTAGTAAGAACTCAACTTGTTTTTTCCCTCACATGTGTGAGAAGTAGCTGCTCAGTATTTTGGGTTTTTTGTTTTTTAGTTCACTGTGTTTGAATAATGAGAAGCACATTGGCAGAGTGGCATATATATGTTTAGTGCTAGGAAATAACAAGGCTGACACATAGAAACAACAGAGGAATAGCAAAGAAGTAGGGCCAACCAGACGTACTCTCCAACCACTCGCATATTCACTGTTGCATTGGTGTAGGCACGCCTGAAAAGCTTCTCAAGTGCATTCCATTTTTAGACCTTTATTTTTCACTTTTTCCTTTGATAGACAGAAACAGCCATTTGAGAGGAAAGAAGTAGGACATCCATGAGGCTCCTCCAACCAGTGGCACATTCCGTATTGAAAATCTTAATCTTTTCAGGATGTATCGTCGATAAATCAGTCCCATATCGGTATTTCCATATATTGCATCACATAAGATTCACTCTGAAATATTTAACAGATATATGTTGTTTTCAAACTTGTCTCGTCCTCTTGGTTTATAACATTTTTTTGTTTGTTTTTCAATCCCCAGGAGAATGTAGAGGTTCGCGTCGCTCGTATCTTCAATACCTTTGGCCCTCGCATGCACATGAATGATGGCAGAGTTGTCAGTAATTTCATTTTACAAGCATTGCAAAATGAATCTATCACTGTAAGTATAGAGAATGTTTTACTTCTGTTCGAAATTACAATGTACTTTGCCTAACTCAACATATGTGCGTGGTTGACAGGTAGGCCTACTCTTGTGTGTGTTGCTCTTTCTTACCAAAGAAAGATCTATCATCCTATTCTTTTTTTGCCTTCTTTTCTTTCTATGCTACTCTTTAGTAATACGTTTAATCTTTGGCACCTGTATTTGTATGTTCTATTTATATTGCTAGTGCCATAAAACGCTTAATAAAACTACCTACAACTAAACTATTAGTGATTATAAAGAGTATTGATGTTTTGCTTATGTTGATAATTACATTGCTGAACACCCATAGTGTACCTGTAAAGAATATTGTTGTCATAGCAAATGGCTTTTGGATGTTTTTTTCCCCCCTCCAGACTGATTAGAGAATGTATTTGGCTGCTTTTATCCTCAGGTGTATGGTGAGGGTGAGCAGACACGGTCATTCCAGTACGTTAGCGACCTGGTGGACGGCCTCATGTTGCTGATGAACTCCAACTTCTCGCAGCCCGTCAATCTGGGCAACCCTGAGGAGCACACCATCATGGAGTTTGCAGAGATCATTCTCTCCATGGTCGGTAGGTACACTTTTTTCTTCTCCTCCTCCTCCAATCTTCCTAATTTTTTTTAAACAGAATTACGCGTACCCTCTGAAAATTTCATACATCATCATACCAACTCCATCCGTTAGATGTCCTCACTAGAACGGTCATGTCCTCATTAGCACAGTGATGTCCTCATTAGCACAGTGATGTCCTCATTAGCACAGTGATGTTCTCATTAGTACTGTGTTGTCCTCATTAGCACAGTGATGTCCTCATTAGTACAGTGATGTCCTCAATAGCACAGTGATGTCCTCATTAGCACAGTGATGTCCTCCTTAGTACAGTGATGTCCTCATTAGTACAGTGATGTCCGCATTAGTACAGTGATGTCCTCATTAGTACAGTGATGTCCTCATTAGTACAGTGATGTCCTCATTAGCACAGTGATGTCCTCATTAGCACAGTGATGTCCTCATTAGTACAGTGATGTCCTCAATAGCACAGTGATGTCCTCATTAGCACAGTGATGTCCTCCTTAGTACAGTGATGTCCTCATTAGTACAGTGATGTCCGCATTAGTACAGTGATGTCCTCATTAGTACAGTGATGTCCTCATTAGTACAGTGATGTCCTCATTAGCACAGTGATGTCCTCATTAGCACAGTGATGTCCTCATTAACACAGTGATGTCCTCCTTAGTACAGTGATGTCCTCATTAGTTCTGTAATGGTGTTGTCCTCATTAGCACTACGTCCTGATTGGTATGGTGTTGTCCTCATTAACACTACGTCCTGATTGGTATGGAGACGTCCCCTATACTAACAATTTTTTGTGGGTGTTTGGCGGGTCCTCTGGTGTGGTTTGCTTCTTCTTTCCTATGAAACATATCGTCCTTATCTCCCCTTTTTTCTTTTTTTAATGTTTGTTGCTCTCTTGTAACTCCTCTAATCTTCTGGCGCTCATATGACCTTATCATGCAGTTGCGAGCGCTGTAGAACTCTTACAAAAACCTAATAACAATTTTTTAATGTTTTTTTTATAACAATTCAGGCGGAGGCAGCAAAATAGTCAAGAAGACGGCAATGGAGGATGATCCACAGAGAAGAAAGCCGGACATTAGCCGTGCAATGAAATACCTGGGGTGGAAGCCCATGGTGAGTGTGCAGCTGACAGGTTATTCAGCTGTTTGATTTATTTATAAATCTGGGATGTTTTTTTTCGGCTTTTTCTTGTTATATTTTTTTTTTTCGGCTTTTTCTTGTTATATGTTTTTTTTATTGGAAGAAAAGTTTTTATTCTTATTTTCAGCATTTGCTTTCTGTTAAATCCCCTATTAGTCTGGCCCCCCAGGAAATCGCGGACTTGCGGCCACATTTTTCGTCGAGTTCCGCAATAAACCCGCAATTTTTTGCAATTTTCAAAATTTCTTGCAATTTTAGGCAAAAATACATCAATGATTTAATTTTAACAGAATTTTTAATACTAAATGGTGCGAGTACAGAGCCGATAGGCCTACGTAAATCATGGTATCGGCCCAGCTCAAGCCTACTGAGCATATTCTAAAAGCTATAACTGGAAATTCAGGCCGGAATACATCATGTACAACACAAACTGAAACTGAGACATAGGCTAGGCAGAGAAGATGGCCTTCTCTGGGCTAGGCCTTTATCTAATGTGTGTAAGCGTGCACGTGTGATAAGAAAGTAGGTGTGTGCGTGTGTGAGGTGTACGTGAGTGTGTGTGCGTGTGTGTGTGCGCGCGTGAATGTTGTTCGTACATGATGCATGTGTCTAAATACACAGTAACCGGGCACCTAGTCTCAGTATCTACGTACACGGTAAACGGAATGAAAATAAACCAATATTTGTCCCATGCTGTCACTTGTTGAAATAAAAAAAGAAAGTTATACACGCGCTTGTTGGGCTCGCCATAGTTACCGGTCAGTGAACCTGTGCTTTCGCATCACATTGTGAGTACCGGTTCGGGTCACCAAAGTTCATTCAAAGTCTGTGCGCAAGGAAGTTTTAGAGCTCCGGAATGGGGGAATTATTGATTTTTTTTTTAAAGGTACCATCGGGGAAGGGCTGGAGTTGAAGGCAACACCGCATGACAAAAACTGAACTTGGAATTCTTAACTGCCTGGTTACCGTGTACGTGACACTGAGACTACATGCCAGGTTGCCGGTTACCGTGTACGTAGACACTGAGGCTAGGTGTTCGTGTACGGTGTACGTAAACACCCCGTTATGTAAAACGCCTTTAGCTGCGTTCACACAGGAGTGGGTGCTGTAGAAATGATCTAGAACTACATTAGTACATGTATTATTATTGTTTATAAATGGGAAAACATTTTTTGCAGAATTTTACGATTTGACTTAGTGTTAAAACAATACCATGCCGGTTTTAAAACAGAAAATATCTGAAATAGATCTAAATACAGATCACCGGTGTATCGAAGGTCTCAAGAAAAAAATAGAACAGGATCTGGTTTGATTGGAGCATAAGCTTATTCTGTATTTAGAGGTTGTTTCCTAAATCCTTTTGTTTTTTTATAGACTAAACCTCAAACACGTCTAGATTTTTGCATGAACCAAGTACCCGGTATTAACTAAATTTGGTCAAATTTTATACCTTCATTTAAAAGTTATTACCAAAACCGAGGGTTCCGTTATTTTGTGTCTCGTGTTATCATATTATATTTGGTCGATAACTTTATTGTTAACGTACTCGTGTGTTGTTACTAGTCAATGTTGTTAATACATTTGATGAATTTGTATTGTGGGTCATGATTTTTGAAAAGGCTGTGCTGCTTTTATGCTACCGGTACTCAAAATTGTCATGTTTTTTAAACTAAAAATGTTAAGCCCGTATTAATGGGGCTGGGATGGGAAGGTTGCAATTTTTTGCAATTTTTAGGCAGTTTACCTTGCAATTTTTTTGCAATTTTTCTATTTCAAAAATGCAATTTTCCGCGGGGCCAGATTAGTTGTGTTTTTTAACTGACTGTTAAGTCAGTTTCGTAAATCTTTAGGCTCTCTCTCTCAAACAAGTGGGTGATTGACGGGTGCTCTGGTGTGGTTTGCTCCTTCTTTCCTATAAAGCATCTATTGTCCTGATTTTGCCTCCTTTTTTTTTTGGTGTTTGTTACTCTTTTGTGACACTTCTAATCTTCGGCACTTATATGACCTTATTGTGTTGCAAATGCTGTAAAACTCGTACTAAAACTAAATCTCTCATATATGACCTTATTGTGTTGCAAATGCTGTAAAACTCGTACTAAAACTAAATCTCTCAAACACACACACAGACACACACAGACGCACTCACACACACACACACACACACACACACACACACACACACACACACACACACACACACACTCAAACAAATTGTCACAAAAAAAAGAAAATTGATTCTGTACTCGGTGAATGGTTGACATTGTTCTGGTATGGTCTTTCCTTTCACTTTCAGACATGATCTATATCTCCTCCTTTTCTTTGGATGTTATTCTCTAAGTCACACCTCCAATCTTCAGCACTTCTGACATACAGTAGTCTCCCCCTAAGCTCCCGGTGCTCAGGAGCAAGGAAATGCGGGATCTTGGGCGAACTGGGATCTTAACCGATGAACCCAGGGAAGAATCTATGGTGACCCATGTTAAGGCTCACAATCGGTTAAATGGTCTCCCTACACTCTTCAATGAACTGACGTGCCCGCTTGGTGGGTTTATGGCATATGGCGAGCAAAGAGTGGTTAACCTTGATGACCTATCACGGTGCATAGTGGCATGAGGCGTACCATTTTCACTTATTATCCTATCATGAGTCTCAAGATCTACGCTTATCCAGTTGCCCCTCCATTTTACCTGTCGAAAATTTATAGCTTTCCATCTCTGACCGAGTCCCCCAAACCGCCTTTGTCGTTACACACCATTACGTTGTGAGCACACCAATTAAAATTCAGTCTGTGTAGAAAATTCGGGAGTAGAGACAACTGCTGCAATGGTTAGGGAAGAGTTCATGGTTCGATGTGATCCCGCCTGGAGCGAACATGTAGGCCCTACCCACCCAGCGAGTGATGCAAGTTTAGGTGGCGAGCTCAGGTGTGAGTGCGATGTGTGGGGAAATACAAACACGTCGGTTAGTTCACAACCCGGTGTGATCCCGTCTGGGGCAAACATTGTATCGCTTCATCGAGTTTTACAACGTGTATGTGATCACACTCACGATAGTGGCTGATCTTTGACGCGACGGACAGTTTATTGATCTCAACTTTTCACTCTTGGTTGATCGGCTGTGCCCGCCTGGGTTTTTGTTTCGCAAATTATGATCTGAAATGCGGGATCTTAGCCGAATGTAGACCATCAGAGCGGGATCTTAGGGGTGACTTTTGTATAGTAAGAATTATGTTTTCCTAAAACAATGGGATCTTAAGCGAACCGGGATCGTAAGCGGTGGGATCTTAGGCGGAGACTACTGTATATGTGTTGCAAGTGCCGTAAAACTCTAATTTACACTAACATTTCCATACTCAGGGAACTGGACTTGTATTTTCTGCTTGCAATGGGGAAGAGACTTATCATTATACCACTTTGGTTTTTAATTTGAAAAAAAAATTTGGGGGTATCATTTTGGTTTACATCATAGATTTTTATGGAAATGATGTATGACTAACTAATCTTTTGCTTCCTCCGGGCCCCCCCTCCACCTTCGTCCGTACTTCTCTTTTCCCCAGGTTCCCCTGAAGTTGGGGCTGAACAAAACCATCGCGTACTTTCACAACGAGCTACGTCGCTCCAGGCACAGTGAACGAAACTTTCACATGCCGCAGGTGTTCCAAGTCTGATCCTACACTCACGGGCATCTTTCATAACATTTGTCGCGTGTTGATGCTGCTGTCAGACTCTGTGTGCCTGGGGGAGGGCTGAGTGGAAACTTTCAATATTCAAGTGCCATGCTCATGGGGATGACGACAGAGACGATGACGATTTAAAAAAAAAAAAAAGTGTAAACCTTAAAGAGTGTGAAAGGAGAAAGTTCCAGGTGTGGAGGAGTGTGGATGGCTGTGCTGTGAGATGTTAGGGTGGTGACTAGAGAACAAATATATGTTTAAACAGGCCATGGCTTCTCTCTTTCTGTGTCAGAAGGGGTTTCTGCAGCTGTGAAAGATGGGCACGTTGTTCTTTCAATGTAAATGTAAATGTGAGTGGTGGGAAGTGGTGTCGGTGTGAAAGATCAGTGACCGGATCAAAAAACAAAATAAGCATGTTAGATTGTATCAGAATGAGAGAAAAGGAGTGCAAAGGCAAGAAGTGAAAATAGGCACAGATGAAAGCTAAGAACTATACAAGAAGTTAGATAAAGATTTAAAAAACCTAACTAATAAATAATGTAGACTGAGTGGGTTTAAGCACTAGAATAAGGTGCTTTTTAAGACAGGTAATGCCACATAGATGTCAATGATGTCTTGTGAATTTCTGCCGAAAGCGTGAAGATGACGCGTATGCCACCAGGCGCTGTGTTTTAGTTAAGAATGACAGTTTGGATCAAAATATCCTGAACAGTTATTTTATATACTTGATTTTATGTACAATGACAGTTGAGAGCTTTCCTTGACATGGACTTTAAACATTTTTTAGGTGGTAACATTGTCTCAGTAATGAATGTCAGTGTAGTTTTCATGGAGAAGTAGGTCAACTTTGTCTCAAAACTTTTATCTTTCATTAGTCGCCATCATTATTTCATCTGCCAGGGAGTGTCTGAGAGTACATGAATTGTGCATGTGTGTGTTTTTATGGTGGCAAAGTCACATGTCTTGCAGCACAACTATCTGCCTTATTTCTTAAAGGTTGATAGAAAGCTCTGCTTATTTTTCTTTCTCCTTATTATTCTTTTAAGGGTTGTTTTCACGAACAGACACGCTCAAATGTTTACAACAATTAGGGCAAGAAGGATGAACATCCGCACAATACTGAGCATGAAGATTTGCAGGACCTTTGTATTCAAGATGCCATTTGTCATTTGGCTCCATCGCTGTTGTTGTTTGTGGTAGCTCCACATAAAGCCAACAGAGTTTGCCGCCATCTTTCTCTGTCTCTGTTGAGTTCAGCCAACCCCCTTGTGGCCTGGATGTAACAGAGAGAAATGTACTAACACTAGATACATTTTTGACAAGGAGGAAAAAAATACAAAGTGTCAAGAAAGACTGAAATAGGAAGGAGTGTGGTCTACTGTTCACATTTAAGGAACAAGTTTTGAGCAAGACTGTAAACAAAGAGAACAGCTTAGTTGTCTTGCAGCAATAGAGAACAATGACAATAAGAGATAATGTAAAAAACCGTTTGTTGTAATGTTATGTAAAGTGAATACATTTATTGCTTGATTTGCTTGAAGTATGGATACATATATTTATGAACTGTGCTTAGCTGGTGATGGGTGTGTGACTTGGTCAACGTGTGTCTTGGGTCTGAAATGTGAGGTCTGGAATTTAGACACCAAAAA
The DNA here is from genome assembly GCF_000002075.1 of Aplysia californica. Taxonomy (NCBI): domain Eukaryota; kingdom Metazoa; phylum Mollusca; class Gastropoda; order Aplysiida; family Aplysiidae; genus Aplysia; species Aplysia californica. The sequence continues at coordinate 324,009 of NW_004797773.1, read as the reverse complement.
GGGGGAATTCTTCTGTTTTTTAGTATTATGTAAGAAATATCTCACTGTTTTCGTTGTAAGGAAAGATGCCGAATGAGTGAGATACAGATGGTTGTGGGTAGTGGTTAGGTGCTTCGCAGTTGCATGCACAAAACTTGAGGTTGATTCCCATGTGAGGAAAATTTTTATCGAGTATTTTGGGCTTTCCACTGGGACATTGTTATGCCACTCAGCCTGGGTTTGCCCTAGCACTAACAGGTAGGCTTTAAAGTCTCTAACTAAATGATGTAGGTTGTGTTGGTGGGGGGCATGATACACCTACATTAAGATTATGAAACAAACACCATAAGCTGATATTTATATTATACTGACAACCTACAAAGTAAAACCACCTACTTTTTTTTGGTTTTAAATTTACGAGTTAGCCAACTAGTGACAGAGTATTAACGTTGGAGACTGTCTCATCACTGTATAAGCTGAAAAAATGTCCAATAACCGCACAAGTATGACAACTGATTGTTTTAATGGAAAAAGTCTCGAAGTCCATGTCGGTCATACTATTGTTTTATTGTTATATATATACTGACTTCTTTTAAAGTATTTAAAGTGAAATGAACCTTCTATAGTTGAATAGTGATAATATAGTTTCTACTGTCAATGTCTGACGATGACCAATGCATCTGCAGAGAATATTTCTCTAGAGAAATAGAAGAAATAAGGGTCAAGAGGACTCGTGACTTCTGTTATGGCGAATAAGACCAATTTTGGCAGTTTAGAGTTTGCCAAATTTTGAGCTTTTAAGACGTTTGTTTCCACTTGTGGATGTGTGCAGCCTGCGGTCTTCCCTCTTGGCTTCAGCGTTTTCTTATTTGTGAATACTCATACTACTTGGTGCCCACTCTGTGACTGCCACTCTCCAAGTGGATTTGTCAAGAGCAAGGCTCTCCCAAGTCAAAGGGTTAATGTTTGAAGTTTTTCAGAGACATTTCCAGGGTGTCTTTGGTGTGCCAACTGTATGCTTCCTTAAGGATAGCTGAGAATAGAGTGGATTAGTTTTTAAGAATAAAAAGGCAAATAAAGAATAAAATGTGACAGGGTTTATTCATAAACAGAAAACAGTAGTGGTTGTCGGCAAACTTCAAATTTATGATTTCCAAGAAGTTAGAAAATGTGACAGCATTAGATTTTCTATCGAGCCATTCTTATGTTTTTCATTTTATAAAGAGGAAGTGAATCACAATATTAGACTTGTGGAATTGAGTCTGAAATCTCCCCACCCCCACCATCTTTTTATATGCTTGAAAAAATCTACATTCACAAAATCAAGGAGATAGTTTTTAGAACTGAGTGGTTAGCTGTGTATTTTCTCACACATTGCATGTCTTTTCGAGTCCGTGAAAATTCCCCCCAACAACCGATGGAATTCCTCTGTTTTGGTGCCTGGACCTTAGTTTTTTTAAACATGTGTATATTTGTTGTTGTTGTTGTTGTTGTTGGGCAACCTGTGCTAGTATGTGTCAAAATGTCATTGGTGTTGCAAGCAGTTCATGCAAGCCTGACCCTTAACACTTACAGTACCAAAGGCTCCTATAGTGAAAAACCCTCTAGTAGCGCACCAGTTTAGAACGCTGAAGCCATGGTAGAATATTTTATAAATTCTCAACCATTCAGCTGTCACATAGAGTGACTTCCTTTGGTATTCGATTTAGTGCAATGGGGGTTTGTTGTTTAAATATGTTTAGTGTGCCTGGTTGAGTTGGAGACTTAAGTTGCCGGCGGAAATAAGCGCATACTACAGCCTGGGGTACTAAAAGTGTTAAATTTAACTTTACAAAGTCCTTCCCAAGTTGACAGCAAAGACAGTGTATACACTATTCATATTTTTGTGCACAATCACATGCTGACTGTTGCTTTCAGAGTTGTTAAAGTAAAGTGGCATGAATTTTGCTTTTAAAATTCTTAACGATTGAACAAATTGTTATTATGTATTTTTATGCTCATTTAATCAAAGTTTTACTGTGGTCGAAATATTTCAAACTTGTATAGGGAGATTCCGCATGCTCCCAATCACTGAAACGGGCAAAATTAATTTGTTTTATATGGAAAAGAACTGCTTGCAACACAAGGGAATATGTATAATATGCAAGTTTGTTGGCTTGTTTCTTTGGTTCAAGGATGAATGGAGCGAGGAGTGTGGAGTGCCTGATACCGATGGTGAATGTGAAAGTGTTGTGAGCTCAGCAGAGTGGAGAGATGTTCTTTGTTGTTGTGTTATTTACCTGTCCTGTATATCATGTATTATTATTGTCTTGTATGAGGAACATGGACAAATCCTGTGTAATGTGTCAAGTGTGCCATTTTATTACTGCTGTGTCAGTGGCAGTGGCAATGAGATGTGAGGCTGAAAGTTGGAATCAGGGGCTGTTCCTTTGTTAAGTAAAGTGGCTGATATTTTTTTTTACATTTTGGGTTATTCTTCCTCATTGCACTCCTTTTGGTATCTTTAATGAGGGTTTTTTCTGTTATGATTTTTGCCTCTTTTTTTATCGTTCTAATTGTTTTTCATAAAAATTGTTTGGCAGTTAGTATAATATTAATGTTATCCCTTTATGAGTCTCATCGGATGTCCTGCTGTTTCTTTGACCTTAGATGAGCATCATTTGCTGATATCTTTTGTTTATATAAAGCACAAACCTGATACTGTCCTTGCTCTTTTATGTCAATTGGGATCCCTGTGCATTTAAAATTGTGGTCTATAGATACCCGATAGGGTTTTGGTATAGATTGTGTGCTCTTTGAAATTTACTCGTTAAAGAAGATCTGACTTGAAATGGTGATGCTATTCTTCATTTCTCTGCATCTGTGGCGGATGAGTGAAAAGAGCAGATATATATATGTTGAATGATTGTACCATACGTAATTAATTGGTGTTGGTGACCACTTTGTTCTTCGTAACATACTTTGACTTATGGAAGAATCTCTCTTACGTTCAATTAGCTTTGTTTTTGTCTGAACAAAATCTTGATCTGTGACTTCTCTTTTATGGATTGATGACTGTGGTAGTTCTCACTCCAGTTTTTCCAATACTCCAGTCAAGGACAGCTTTATTCTGTTCTGCGAGTCAATTGTTGAAGAATGTTATCCGTGGAAAATAGCTGTTCTTTTACTGCATTTTGATGTTCAGAAATTGGGGGGGGGGAGATAATGAATCTTTTAAGTACTGTGTCATTTCTCAGTGGGAAGCCATCTCAATGGCAACGAATGGAGTGAGTTTGTAGAGAGAAACTGATTCATTCATAGGAAGTCCACTCTCTCTTGGGAATAGTAAATCTTCTGGATTCTCACAGTTGAGAGTTTCTTGTGGGAGAAAGAATTGTTGATATTGAAATGTTGATGTGCAGGAGGATAACCTTACGGCCTGATGTGTTTTCAATGAGTTAGAAATTAACATGTAAGTAGTTATTTTGCGTCACTAGAAAAGTCCAGTTTCAGTTGCATGTTTGTTTGAATGAAAACGTGTCTTTTGAGGCATTAGAACAAATGATTTCATTTTGCTTTAGTGTAGTGTGCAAGTTGTCAGATCAATTTCTTTTTCTTTTTTGACTGGAAATGTTATATCTCATTACGATTGTCACTGACACAGATAATGTCTTTGAATATCATGTATCACATTGTAATATTGTAATGAATTGTAATGTAAATGAATGAATTTTTTTTTTTTGTGGATGAAATTGAATAAGCCTGTAAGACGATGATTGTCGCATTAAACATTCCCCCCTATGAATGTACAAAGTTTGTGAGAATTTCTCTATTTGTTTTCTTACTTGAATCTTGTTGATGCTGTCACTGGAAGTAAGCCGAATAGATACGGTAGTTACAATTCTCTCTGTCTTGGGAGCAACTCCTTCTCATCATTACCTGCCTGAAGCCTGTTTCTCTTGTATTTGATCCAGTTGTTTTAAGTGTGGAAAAAACATGTCAAAGAGAGGCATACATTTTCTCCAAGCTCAAATATTAGTGTCTCTAATGCATTGACAATCCTTACAAGATTTCAAGACGCAATACATCATGGAGTTTGAGGAGAAAAAGCTTTGTATTTGTCGTGTTCCATAACAATTCACTGTACTGTATGGTTTGCGCTGTCGTTCTTGCTGTTGGGCTTGTTAAGTACTCTCCTCTTCTTTACATGTACATGTGTACAGTAATAGTTATACGAGGTGTATCTCATAAAGAAGTTTCCCTGCGTTACATTGCTCACAAATATACTTATCAAAACTGAAGTATTAAAAACAAATCTTTATGATATTACCTATTCAACTCATGCTCCATAAAGGTATACATATTTTCCCAAGCGATGCACACAGCTTTTGAAAAAATGAACCAGTCTTTAAGGCCCTTACTCCTTTCTTAGACCCAGCTTTAGTCTCATGTGCATCCTTAAATCTCAGAACATGAAGCATTTCTTTCCGTTAAAAAGAAAATATAAAAAAGTCATTAGGGGTTGAGTCTGGCAAATAGGGTGCAAATCCCACAAATAGCTGTTGAGAATTCAGAGACCCTTTTATTGGACAGCTAGGGCCTACATTGTCATCGTGAGAGATCAAGACAGATTCCAGCTTACCGTCTCATTTTTTCAAACGAATGGCTGGACTCAATTTGTCTTATTACTGATCTGAAGTATTCACTTTTTACAGTGGTGCCAATGGGAACTTGCCAACACAAAATTATAGTTCAAATGAAAATAGGATGATACAACAACTTTTGGTCAGAGATTACAAATGTGCGTATTTCTATAACGTCATAAAATTCCTGCCTTTTTGTTAAAATGGTTCTGAAGTTACAGAGAAGGGAAACTGCATTATGAGACACACCTGGTACATTCAAGAATTGGCTGTGGTTTCTCCTACTTATGTTTTCGATTTAGATACATTTTTAAGACAGAAAAATGTGAATTGGACTGGGCAGATGTAATGTATGGAGGAAGGGTCAGGGCTGAGTATCAGGTTTCTTTTTTTTAAAAGATATGCTCAGTATTTTGGAATTAACTGCACAGAGCTGATATACATGAAAAAGTTAAAAGTAAAGAACTTGACTCGTTCACTGGTGACTTACTTAACTAAACACTGAAAATCCTCCCAGTGGGAATTCCCAGCACATAAAGCACAGCCTATGCCTGACACACTGAAACTATTTGTGTATGTACCTGGAGAAAGCTCCCAGTTGTCAGATGTTTTGAATATTGAAATAAGGGCTTAAATGCCACTTTTTGTAACTCAAGGTGTAAAAACAAAGTTTGGAGAAAACCCCCTTTTTAAAAAACTTATTAACCTTTGGTGAAGACCGACATGTTGCAAAAATAACTAATGAAACAATATTTAGACTTACAATATTATAAAATCCTTTCAAGATGTTTTTATTAAATGGTTAAACATGTGTTTTCTTATGGAACTAAATTTTTGACATGGTATGACTTTCTTAGCCTTTCCACCCTCTTGCTCATAAATAGCTTTGCCGACAACTGGGACCTTTCTCCAGGCACACACATTTTGTTGTTGTCATTCCATAAGTGTGTTAGCCTTTTTTTTTTTTTAAGTTCCATGCAGATTGCCTTGATCAGAAATCAGAACCATGACTATAGCCTATAGTACTGGTGATTTTTTCAATTAAAAACCAGAAAAGAAGTAATGAAACAAAACAAAAATATGTTGTAAGATGCCCCGTGAAGTGTTTCTTCAGTTAATGACCTTATCTGGAAATCCCAAGAAATTGATTAGGGTTGTATGGAAAGACACTGATGATTTTCAATTGGGAGTTAAATTTTATATTTTGGGGCTCAAAGATGGCAATCAAAGAGGGTTAGATCTATATATATGATTACGAAATACTAACACATCCCATTACTGACGTCTGGGGTGTAGTTGTTAGGTGGTTCACCATTGGATGCAGAAGACCTTGAGTTCAAATGCCTTGTCGGGAAAATTTGTGTCATTCCTCTCTCTCAACCAAAGTTGGTTGTGACAGGCAGGGTCGAAGCCCACCATTTGAACGATCTAAATTGTGTGTAAAGGGATGCAGAATCATCTGCTTTTAAAAAACATGCACATCGTGAAATTGGCGGGATGCAACATTTTTTGTCATGTACGAATTTCGCTATGTACATGTTTTAAAAGAATACATATAGATCTATATATATATATATATATACATATACGGAAAATTTCAGAATCTGAAAATCTGTTGGCTATGAGCCTATATTGCTGTGCGTGCTAGACTGCATTTTGTATATTATCCCATTGTACCGTACAATGATGGGATGGCCAGGATATAAGCTTAAATACTTTCTTGCAAGGCTTCTTGATATGAAAGCCCTACAGAATAATAGATATACTGAAAAGGTGACCCTTACCAATAGTTTGAGTTTAAGGTAGTGGGTCCCAAATATTGGGGCTCATATAGTTCTCATGCCTTGTCTGTCATGATGAAATAATTTTATAAGGGGGGTGGGGGGGATGGAGAGATGTCCTCAGCTTTTGGCTGAGCAATTTATGTTGATGAGAGACAGGCAATATTATTTTTTATGTATTATATGCATACCCTTGTCTCTTGTTTTCCCTGTAGTTTTGCCATATCTAGCAATATTGCATAAACTGGTCATTCTGTACACTGTTGATTTCCAGCACATGGTTTGGTTTTTGGATGCTTTGGGTTTGTTGTTGTTGGTTTGTTTTTTTCCAATATGTTATTTTTTCTTGTACTTGTAGCCATTTTTTAAATGAATACTGTATACTGTAAAGTACATATTTTATACACTGCCTCTTATTGCTCTGCCTTCTCCTCCTACCATGCTTTTTGTTCCCCTCCCCCCTTTTTTTTTCGGTCAGTTCCTCAGCTCCTGTCCTTCCCATGGATTTGTGGAGAGAAGATGGTGCATGATCATCTTCTCTCCATTCTCTGAGATATGACTCCCCCCCCACCCCCTCCCTCAACTATAACACAGTTCACTTTCAGTACAGTATACTCACTTGCTATCACATGGAAACTCTTGAACTTTGTAATGGTCTCTGTCCCAGTTTCCCCTATATTCCTTGGCTTTCTACCAGGGATGCCGCTTTTCCGTTTTTTTTCCTGTTACTGTTATCTTCGCTAGAAGAACAGTTATTATTCTAAGCATTTATTTTCTGTTTAATCTCATGTTTGTTCACTCTCTTTTTGTTTGCAACTACAACTTTGTAAATTTTCAGGTATTTTCACAAAATCCGAGTGACATCCCTGGGCCACTTTTAAGGTATAATTGGCTTTGAAAATGTATTTAAAATAACTTCTGTTGTAGGTCATGTATTATTCTTTTTACTTCTTTTGTCTCTCTCGGAATGACAAGTCCAAGTTTTCGTTTTAACAACAACAAAGAACAATTTTTAAACATTTCTGAAGGACCTAAGAAATCCCAAATGCTCTTTGAATTGTAATAAAGAAATACTTCCCCAAAACACTATGGTACGTTGTATTCTTTTTAAAAATAATTGGTATGATGCAATATGACATTTGTTTTACTCATGAATTCCAAACAAATATCTCACAGTCTGTTGAAATGAGATTTGAATTAAGGTTTTTACCTAAGTTAGGAAATGATGCGGTTGCGGAGAGGTTAGTGCACTTGTCTCTGAAGCGGAAAGTCCGGGTTCGAGCCTCCGTTCGGACACATGTTTTTTTTGCCCCCTCCTGCCTACCCAGCAGTCATGGGTACCTGACTTCGAGTTAGGGAAGTAAAGGCAGCGTGAAAAGGAACTGGTCACCCTACCACAATAAGCTAAAGGCCCAAGAAGTTGTCTCACTAGCAAGGCAATCCCCAATGTCCGGATTGGATGCGGGAACAACTTTACCTTCTAGGGTTGAAATTTTACTAGAAATTATTTCTATTTCCAAGTACCTATTTGAAACTGGATTTTTGTTCACTAAGTGATATTATAACCCATTTGAAGCTGGGTTTTTTTCCCCCAAGTGATAATATAACAATAGCTTGACTTTTATTGATGATGACCAATGCCTCTACATAGAAGAATATATTAAAAGCAAAATAGAAGAAATAAGGGTAAAGAGGACTTGTGACTTCTTCTATTGCCAATGAGACCAATTCTGGCAGATGAATGTTAGTCCCATTTTGAGTATTTCTTCAAGTGCCAGATCTGAAGAAACAGACACCCCCAATCAAGGCTGGCCATGGAAAATAAATACCTTTTATAATATTGCAATGTCCTACCCATAACTTCGAAGCATGTAACTCTGATATTAAGACTTCCTTTCCAATACCTTTTTGGACTAGCTTGCCCCTCCCCAATTATCTTTTACGCCTTCCTTTTCCATATAATGATGAATGAAAGGGAGAAAAAAGTGCTCCAGTACCCACAGAATATGTCATTGAAGAAATATTGTGAAGATGCAATTTTAGGATCAGAAACACCAAGATCAGAGAAATGATGGGAACAACACTTATCGTCCCTGCATTCAGAGGCAAACAATTTGGTGGGATGGATATCTGACACGTATGGCATCTCACCAACTTGCCAGTAAAGCGTACTACAAAAGAATATCAGGGTCCAAGGCAAGAGGAAGACAAAGGAAGACCTGGATCGACGGTGTGAAGAATACCCTTAAGACACACAACTTTCCACTCAGCCAGGCCATCCAGCTTGCCAGAGACCAAAAGCTTTCTCCCCTTGAGTACAAGAGGAAAGTAAAAAAAAAAAAGAAGCAATTTTAAGAGAAGTATGTCATTAAACTAAATCAATCAACACATAATAAGTGACAGATTGACGACAGAGTTCGGTCTATATGTGTGAGTAGGGAAATGTTAATGAACCAAATTTAGCTCTAGTGTTCACTACAAGTGCAAGATCCAAAATGTGCTTCTAGCACAATCTTCAGCACTTATCTGACCTTATTGTGTTGTTGCAAGTGCTGTATGTATAACTGTTACTAAAACTAAACACAAAATCTGCCATTCCTCATGATATACTCTTTGAAAAAAGTTTGGGAACAACGTTAAATATGTATGCATTTTTCATGCGACATTTATGTATGTTAGCATTTAGAAATGAAACCTGTTATATTTGAGCAGCCAATTCAACTATGTGTACTGTTAACAACTTTGAAAACATTTTCGAACTTGAGTTGTGAACACGAGGCACATGTTAAAAGGTTCATGAAAAAGTTGCTTGTTTTTAAATGGTAAAAGAAAAATGATACCGAGTCTTAGGCATGTAAAGAGTCAATCATTATGTTGTGTGAACACTATGCTCACGCAATGACCATAGAAGCCTGTGCAATGCTGTCCCCGGGGTTTTATGCACCCCGCATAATTTGATCATTTTTTGCATAATTTCAGATTATTTTCCTTTATCATTCTTTGTTAAAAATAACAGAATCGCATAATTTCACTTTTTTGGGCTGTTTGCATAAATTCAAAATTTGTTTTGCATAAAACCGCGAGGACAGGCAATAGCTCGAAAATTTGATTGCCACACAGTACGCCTAGGATAAAGTTGAATTCGCACGACAGAGGAAGGGTCATCATTGGTTGGCTCCAAGGTGGTGTTTCATTGGGGGAGGTGGCTAGGAGTCTTGCTGTCACCCAACAATAAGACGGGTACCAACAAACCAGAAATACTGACGATCCCTGTTGGTCAGGGAGGCCCAGGTCAACCACTGTGAGGGAGGACCGTTTCAACCAATGCCGGGCTTTAGGCCATTCCCAAAGGGGGGGATATTAACATTATTTTTATTTTTTTAACACAGACTTATTTTTGTCACTACACTCTCTTTTTATTTAAACTCAAAGTGTTCCCTAACCTTTTTTAGAAGAGTATATTTGAGAAATTTAAAGAACACCTTGCTCATTCCTAGTTTTACCATGAACCTGTTTTCTCAATTTTCATTTCCCAAGACATGAGGGCAGTTTTCATAGGCATAAGTCAGGTTAATAAGGAAAAAAGAGTAACTCAGAAAATAGTTATGATCTTTTTATTTTTTTATATTTCATTCACACATGATTAAATATTGAGGTCATCATCAGGATCTTCTTCATCAAAGTCATCAGCATCATCTGCCTCGTAATGTATCTTGCTCTGAAGTGTGCTGTCAACCTCACTACTTTCGTCAAATCTGAAACACAAATGCAAGCCTCATTTTTTAAAAATAAAAAAATTTTAATTGAAGATTTGGAAAGTTGACCTTGCCCATTAGTAAAGATTTAACTTGATGAAACTAAAACTCATACTCATTTTTGTATAGGAAGTTCTCATATCCGAGAGTTAAGTTTTTGTGGCATCGGTAGCCTAGTGGTTAGGCTACTGGACTCATAATCGTGAGATTGCGGGTTCGAGGGTTCGAGTCTCAGCTCGGTCCGACGTCGTGTCCTTGGGAAAGACACTTTACACGAACTTCCCACTTGGCTTGGTCCTATCGGAGACGGACGTTAAACTAGGAGGTCCCGCCTCTTAAATAACCTAATAATGGTGATAAGGGCATTAAACTCATACCATTTCACCATTATTTTTTTTTCAGAGTAAAGTTTTATTATGGAATAACAATGTTAATGCATTAAGATAGCCCATATTCACCCTCTAAAGAAGGGGTCGGCAACCTTCTTCTGCCAACAAGGCCACATCTGAACTCACAGAAATTGTCCATGGCCGGATAACACCCCCTCCCCCCCTCAAAGAATAGACTTTCTTTGAATCGTTTGAAAAAAGCAGAGCTTGTAAAGGCAATGACAAATGTTAATGATATACATACACATAAAGAAATATACAAATTGACACTTTTTTAAAAAAACAAAAAAAACCTGCCTTGGTCGTTAGCAACAATTATCTGGGGAGTATGTGTAATCAAACTTTTAAAACAAGCGATTAACGATGTGGGGTGATGCAGGTAGGGGCATTTTGCTGTAAGCTGACAAAACTTACAGCAGTTTCGAGACAAAGAGACTTTTTGTCAGCGCAATCATTTTAAAATAGCGTTCTTCTCAAATTTGGATTCTAATTTATTCAAAAAGGAGTCACAGTTTTTGTTTGATTTTTTTCACATAGGTAGGATAACTTATCAGGCTTTCGATTTAGCAAATTAAAAAAATTAGTGTCAAAATAAAAAAGGGCATTTTGTCAGCTTTCGGTAGCATTGGCATCTCATCATAGAAGCATACTTTGGTCTCTGCTCAAAAACCAGTCAGGGACTGTCTTATTGCTATGAATGACACAATGTACATGATAGTCGCAGTCAAGGTTATTAGCCTGGACATTATATAATAAATTAGTAGAGGGGCATTGCATTAGACCGAAATGCTTATTACGCCAAAACAAGCCTAAAGGTTGGAGGTCGCCGATCTCTCTACAGCATGGTCTATGAGCTTTACAACCATTCATACCCCAGCAGACCCTAGAACACGACTCGGAAATATTTTCAGCTTCTCAGGCAGTCTGGAAGCACACTGTGCATGCAGCGGGTTACATGCTCAAGGAAAATTTGTGTTGTATTTTTCCCAAGGACACAAAACTGGGCCCTTGACAGGATTTGAAGCCATGACCTTGCAGTTGAGTCAGAGGTCTAGGCCACTGACACCGCATGTGCATGCATGGGCTTTTAATCCAAAGTGCACTTGTGTTCTTTGAGTTGAGGGAGGTTCACAGTATTATAAGTACTATTATAATCTATTACAGTATAAGGCAAGAACAAAGAACAAATGATCAAATACAATTTGTTGAAAGAAAAAAAAGAAAGAAAAAGGAGAAACCCACACATAAAAACTCATTACATTCTGAATGTAGGTCACCCTACCACAAAATGTCGAAGGCCCAGGAAGTTGTCTCACTAACAAGGTAATCCCCAATGTCCGGATCGGATGCAGAAATAACTTTACTTTTTTTAGGCCACCGTGACGATAAAAATATAAACAGGGCTGCCTACCCACCAGCAGACGTTTTGGCAATCAACCACCCAAAAAAGTAATCTGGATTAAAAATGAGAAATATGGCCATTTGCCATGCACTCACCTTAACTAATTGTTTCAAAGTTCAAACAAAGATTCACTAAAAAAAAACCATTATCTCATTGACCTAGGCTGTCACCCACAACAAAACAGGGAAAAGATTTTCTAACACCTTGTCAACCCAAAGTTTTCCTTACTCCTGGCTTTGGCACTTCTAAAGTCTAATGTTTTTCTTAGGGCAAAGTGGCACTGTACAATTACAACTAAAAGGGCTCAATGCAGAGCGTGTGTTTATGCTGTTACAGTTAACTGTATGTGATGTTGTGACACAGACCGTCGGCACTCATTTATACTGAGAAAACCCGAAAAGACCCGAAAAGACAGTTGATGACTGGTACATGGTCACTATCACAGTCCACTCCTGGCAGTGATTTAGATAATTTTATTGTATTTCTAAAACGTTTCTGAATAAGTATGAAGTCTATTTGATTTTCACTTCTATCGCCAGGACTCTTCCAAGTGTATCGTCTTCTTGTGAGATTTTCATACCAGGTGTTTGAGATCATAAAATTATTTTCTCTACACCATTCTACCAGTCGTTCCCCACGTTCATTCTCTCTACCCAGTCCCCATGGCCCAACTATATCTTCTATACGTGTACTTCCTACTTTGGCATTAAAGTCTCCTATGACTACCTTTACATCTTGTGATTTTAACTGTTTCATCGCCTTATCAAGGTTTTCATAAAAAGTCTCAATTTCCTCGTTGTCGTGCTCTGATGTTGGTGTATATATTTGGATGACACCTATGTCAGAAGGTTTTCCCTCTAATTTAGCCATTATGACTCTGTCTGAAACTCCCCAAAAACCTTTGATGCTCTTTGCTGTTGCTTCGTCAAATAAAATTCCGACTCCTCTTTCATGGGTTTTTCCTCCTGAATATATAATTGTTTTGGATCCTCTTCTAATCGAGCCTGCCCCCTCCCATCTAACTTCTGAAAGGCCTAACATATTTAGCTTCATCCTGTCCATTTCCTGCTCTATACTATCTAATTTGCCTTTCTGGTACATTGTTCTCACATTTCCATGTGGCTATATTAAGTTGCTTATTTTTGCAACCAGTAGCAATAAATAAACAACAAATAAATAAATCATGTATGTCTTTTCGGGTCATTTAGTGTCTTTTCGTGTCTTTTTTGGTTTTCTCGGGTCTTCTCGGGTCTTTTCGGCTGTCTTCTTGGGTCTTTTCGGCTGTCTATTTGTGTCTTTTCGGCTGCCTTTTGGGGTCTTTTGGGGTTTTTTGGGGTGTCTTTTCGGGTCTTCTCAGTATAAATAAGTGCCCCAGACTGTCCGGGTCTGGTAATTTTTCTCTTTATACACAGGGAAGGTTGGTAGAGGGAGGTGGTAGCCCAAATTTAGAAAAAATAAAAATTGTAAGATATCTGATACTGAGCAAAATGTGATGCAGCGTGAAATTAGGCACTCATCAATTTTTTGGACATATGAAGCTGTTGGTATCATTTTAAAGCTTGTTCATTTGTTTTGCTTTTGATTTTTAAAAAAAATCCATCTGTCTTGAATAGAAATGGAGGTTTCTGTGATTGAAGGAGGTGGGTTACCTGGTGTTAGAAAAATTTTGCGAGAAAAGGGCCGCCAAAGTTTGGTGACTTTCAAAGTTTAAGTTTCCTTGGAAACTATAAACTAACATTTTTTGGTGTGTCTTTGATCAATGTTTTTTCAGTAACATCCACACAGAAATGTGTTTTTAAATGGACATAAAAAGGTGTTGAACCCCAAAAAATATTTGATAGTTCCGAAAAAGTCAGGATCTTCAATTTCATTATTTCGGTAGGTTAAGTCCCAGATTTCATCATGATCCTGATTTCAAAACTGCCTAGCTTAGATTGTGAAATGTTGGGTTATGAACAACAGTGACGCATTCTTCAACAACTAAAAAAACATCAAGGACTCAAAACAACTGTTCAGTTAAATGATTATATATGACAGGTACATTTTGAAAGTAATAGTAATAAACCTCAAAAACAGGTTCTAGATTCGTTTTTTAAAATGGTCCTAAATATGAATACATTACCCAGTCTTCAAATGTGGCAGTTTCACTTGACTTCGGGCAACCTTTTCTGTTTCCGTTAGAGACAGGTTGAAAGACAGCTGACTAATGGGATCCGCCTAGAGAATTCAAAATATATAGTATTACTGCTACACAACAAGAAAAAAAAAAGAAAGATTCAAATGGTAGTCACTTCCACCAAGATTTTTTTCAGGTTCCACATCCAGGAAAATGAATGTAGCAGAATTTGACTGTGACTAATTTGATCAACTCTGTAGTGCGTTCTGCCTTTTCTTTGCCATTTCGCTCCTCCCAATTACATCACTCGTTAACCTAGACAATGTAATCTAAAGTGGGTAGAGAAATAAATAAAGTCCATCCCTGTCTGTGGTGTAATGGTTAAGCCCTTCATCATTGCACACACAAGATGTGAGGTGGATTCTCGAATGTAGAAGCTATTTTACCGAGCATCCCTGACTATCTGCTAGAATGCTGCATTCCACTCAGCCAAGGTCGATCCTGACAGGCCACACTTGCAGAAACTCACCCCATAAGTGATTTAAATTTCATCAATGTGGCCGTAAAAACATTCACAATTATAAACATAGTCAGCAGACCCCCTAAAAGAGGGAGTAACTCCAAAACTGTTGGCATAAGATAATGGCCTAAGAAATTTATGGAAGGTTTGGAGTTTATGGTTCTGAAACGAAGAGCAGAGCCAGCTTGGTGATATGGTTCACTTGGACAAAAGAATAATCCAAACATAAAATCAACTGAGGGTACCAAAATTCAAGCGTTTCACAGAGTCAATTGTTCCAAAGTAACAGTTTTAAAAAAATGTTTTCTCAAAAAAGCTAAAAATGGCTTAGACATTTATTTTATGAGCATGACGATTTTCTTCATGCCCTCTCCCAATGCACCACTGGAGGACTTCAGCTCGTAAGTCCAGGCCTGAAAAATACTCTTATTTTGTGTGAAATGAAAAAAAAAGTGTAGCCATGAAAAAGAGTATAGAGATCTGTGGGTTGTTGTGATGTCATGCTTGAAAGTCACTTTTATTATTATCTTATTTTAAGTGGGGACTTGAAGTTGATTTTTATCTGCATAAAGACTTCAAAAATGTAGCAAGCAATTTTGTCTCCATCTCTGTACTTTTTTTTTATCATGTACACATGATTGCCAAAAGGAAGCAAAGTGTGAATTGAAGTCTTAGCTTAGAAAATATAGATTTTTTTGTCTTCACTGAAAAAACAGCAACCCCCTCTTAATACATACAATCAGGACCATAAAAAATACTTTCAAACCAGCGTAAGACGATTTCCTTTTGTCAAGGAGGAAAGTGATCATCTTGGACTGGTGGTTTCTTGACAGTGTCATTTTAATAAAGAAACACTGCGAGATGGGAAATGGGAGGGGTGGAGGGAGTGAAAAGTAGTCATTTGCACAGGTTTATTAGTCTTGAACAGATGGTCTTTATAGCAGGTTTGATTATATAGATAAGTAATATGATTTTAACATTCTCGTATTGCCTGGCAATCATTTCATTCCCAAAGATAGAACTCGTACCTCAGGAGTAACTTGAGAAAGTGTTACATTTTCAGAAGCAGACTGATGTGGTTTCAAGTTGCGTATGTGAAAGCTGTCATCTACTGTAAAGGACTCCACCTGGAAAGGAAGAAGTACTTTGATGAAGCTTATTAATTAACATACATGCTCATGGCTGAGCAAAGCTATTAATGGTGTTTAGGAGAGGTCTGTATCTACTATACAATATATTCAAAATTGTCCACGATGGCCCCCCCATTACCGCAAAAAAAAAAATTTAAAATGCTGTCTTAGGCAGGAGGATATTTTGTACAGTGTTATTGTTATATATATAGATAGAGAGAAAAAAAATGCAAGCGGAAAGTTGGAACTGGTCGTTTGTATAGGTAATTGTCTTGAACAGGTAGTCGTTAGAGCAGTACGACTGCTCTTCTTTTTGGTGTACTTTACTTCTTTTGGTGTCCCGGTGAAATGTTGACACACCATAACTTACAACTCAGGTCTCAGCTGAACAGGGTAATTACAGAGCCCACACTGGTCTATAGATGTGCCACAAAGCACTGAATTTAGGCACTCATCATTTTTTAAGCATATGGAGTTACTGATATCAGCTCAAAGCATGTTTACTTGTCTTGCTTTTCATTAAAAAAAAATATCCGCTTATTTTGAATAGAAATTAATTGAAGTAAGTAGTGGGGTCACCTGATGTCAGAGAAAAAACTGGCGAGAAAATGTCCGCCAAACTCTGGTGACTTCCAAAACTTGACAGTCCTTGGAAACTGCAACTTTACATTTTTGTACCTTTGATCAGTGTTTTTCAGTAAAATTCACAAAGAAATGCTTTACGAAATGGACAAAGAAATGCTTTACGAAATGGACAAAGAAATGCTTTACGAAATGGACATCAAAAGTGTTAGGCCAGAAAAATACAATCTTTACAAATTGCCTAATAGCAAAGATAGTGAATAACAAGATGGTTCACTCAGCCAAAGATAGTGAATAACAAGATGGTTCACTCAGCCAAAGATAGTGAATAACAAGATGGTTCACTCAGCCAAAAAAGTGTCCGCAGGAAGTCCGCTCTTTGCTTCAGATGGCGCTGCGGTCTGTTTTGAAGCTCTCTTTCGTTTTTCCAGAAGAAGAATAGGAATAGCACCTCCTTGCGTGCGCAGATCGACTGCTGTTCATCAGCAGTTCGGGTACGTTCAGTGCGTAGTTTTAGGTTTTTTAAAATTTTAATGACCTCTCGCCTTTCATTCTAAAGTCAAATTAAACGAAGAAAACCATCACCTTTTCCTCCGGAAGAGGTTTTTTGTCAGCGTAACCATTTTAAAAAAGCGTTCTTCCGAAATTTATGCCAAAACTTGCTAGTTTCATTTTGATTTTTAAAAACTCAAGTAGGGTAACTCTGTTCGCAAAGAGTGCGCTTTTGTGAAGAGGGCGCCACCAAATTTTGAGGACACTTTTTTAATTGGCTCAAAGAGAGAAGTGGCCCATCTTGTTATGTACTATCATTGCTAATAGGCAGAAAAATGTGAGTTTCTGCAATGTCATTATTTATTCCACATGATGCCACATATAGTATAGAATCTATTGTATATGAATGTTTCCAAATTATCAAAAT
The DNA here is from genome assembly GCF_000002075.1 of Aplysia californica. Taxonomy (NCBI): domain Eukaryota; kingdom Metazoa; phylum Mollusca; class Gastropoda; order Aplysiida; family Aplysiidae; genus Aplysia; species Aplysia californica. Next base: position 306,814 of record NW_004797773.1, on the reverse strand, counting down.
ATGACTGCGCTATTTCAGTCAGCCACACCCAACTAAGTTCTTCCCTTTGATACTTTTCCCCCCTCAAAATTTCAGGTTAAAAGGGTTTGTGCCTAACACACATAGTATCAAATATGTATGAATAAGACATGGCATTAAAACTTCATTTTAAGAGAATGAAAGCCTGAAAAAATGTAAGATACTCACAGTTCTGAAAACCTTCCCTGTTGGGCGACAGTGCCTGACGTGACAGATGTGTTTTCCAGAGTGGACATTCCGCAATGAGATTACACTGGACGCTACATGCTCCATCAAGCTACAAGTGTGGGGATCGTGTACATCTCGATGCAGTACAGCCACAACTTGTGAAAATCTCTTATCTGAAGAACAGACAAATCCACGAGGAAACTTTGCAAGTTACACATAGATTCAACATAAATAAAAAAAACAACAACCAAACAAACACTTTTTACATACAAGTCTTGAAAAATATTCATCATCATATACAATTGTGGGTCCAAAAAATAATTTGTTAGGATTATGTTTTGAGTAAAGTAGGATTGTAGCCAATTTTGAGCCATAAAACTGGGACCTACTCTTTGAGCCCTCATCCCAAAAGCCTAAAGAAACCAGTGCCACTGAGCTCCCAAGGGTCAGCTGTTAGATTCTCCACCACAGTATGGAGAGCAGAAGGACAAAGGTAGCACATTCACACATTCCATGTCATAGGAATTAAAGGGGAAGATTATATGAAGTAAAAATTCCGTTTCCAAACCCCCCAAAAAAGGATCTAAAAGAGCGTTAGGAGTTGAGATTTTAGTTAATATATATTCTAATTTGTTTTAACAATGTCTTAGAAAAACATTCAACATTATGAGAAGGGAAAGACAAAGAATTGGTGACATCAGACATCTAGTGAGCATCGAATCAGGCATCAAATACATCGAGAGACAGCAAATAAGGTGGTTTGATGTAATGAAAATGGGGACACAACAGCCAGGCTCAAAGGCTTACAATATATGATTCTATAGTTTCAAAGAAGACAAAGAAAAAGATGGGTCGACAGAGTCAAAGAGATCCTTTAAAGGAACAAAATGACAATCCAAATAGCAGCACACCTGGCCCATATCACGACAAAAGCATATCCATAAGAGGACAGAAAAAAGTTTAAAAATAAGTAAGTACAATAACCATGTGTCATGATGCTGTGGAAATAGCCTCGCTTCAATTTTTGGGCACATGGAGTTATTGGCATCATCTTAAAACATGTTCATTTATCTTGCTTACCCACCAGTCTTCAATAGAAGTCGAGATATTTCCGAATGAAGGAGGTAGGGGTTACCTGGTTTCAGAGGCAAAATTAGAAAGAAAATGGAAGCCGAAGTTTGATGAATTGCAAAGCTTGAGAGTCCTTGGAAACTGTAAATTTACATTTGTTGAGCTTTTAAAATTGCCAAATGGGAAGAAACATGCCGGTGTCTTCGATTTTTATTATTTTGAAGAGCGCCTGATGTCACCACAATGCCTCACATATTACAAACCTGAAGCCAGTCTGTGAAGGGCTGAGCAAACTGCTGGAGTCTGCTGGAACAATATGTGAAGAGACAGTGAGTCAATCAGCACCCCCGTCTGACCTTTGAACTCAGGCACAGCAGCAGTCGTCACCTTGAACAGATCCTGGTTCTTTAGCTCAAAATCACAGGTAATACTCTGACCATCTACAAATGTTATCCTGGTGAGCAGAGAGGGGAAATAACAAACAGGTTTACAGTATCCTAACTGAACACAGGACATACACTTCTTCTTCTTTGCATTCTGAAGCTTGATCTCAGGGGCAGTCAACTGCCTGTTCTTAAACCTGCAGTACAACTGATTTTTACATACGTGGCTGTCCTTGCCTACTTTGTAGGGCCCCACAGGTAACCGCATTCCAATTTTGAAGGTACAGTCGAACCTGCCTTAATGGAAACCTTTATAAAACGGAAACATGTCTTAACGGAATCTCCCCGCTCCCATCTTGATATATTCCTCTTTAATAACTTGTATAAAATGGAAACCTGTCCAACGCGGAAATGGAAAGAAAAATCTGCTCCCTTCCAAGGGTTTCACAAGTCTACGAAGAGGGAAAATGCTTTGCCCGCTCAGCCCTGATTTGAAACAAAACTCGCAAGTTTTGTTCAGCCGGCTCTAAACTAAGGCCATGCCGCTGGTCGAGGAAGGGGGAGTAGGGGTGCAATTGGGGGGTAGATGTTACCCTATCATGTGAGCCCAGGGGGATGCAGATGGTCAGGATAGTGAGGGTGTGAAATCTCACGACTGCTCATGAGAGTGCTCGAATAACGAGCCACTACGGAAACTTTCCTGGGTAGCCAGAAGCCAGAGGTGTGAAATTAGTTTGACCAATGCCTGCCAACCTGATTGTATGCCAGCCGAGAAAAGAGTTCCTCGAATCGTTGGTATATGATTGCAGTGAGGGGTGGCATTGGTTGACAGAGCTTGTTACTCCGATGGGTGGGGCTAAGGGTGGAAGCAAAGGAGATCATGTTCAAACTTGTCTGTTTTTAATAGGTTAAACAGTGGTCCTATTAATGGCAAGCACTGGTGGTGATTGGACAAGTAAGAGTGACGCATGTCATTATCAGACAGGCTAGCAGTTGAGAGGTGTGAAGTTTTGACCGTTGCTTGCTGATCGGACAAGCAATCCTTGATCCCACCGGCTGGGCCTTTGAACCCCCCCCCCCATCTCCCCCACTAAATTCCCGTCTAAGACGGAAAATGTCTAAGATGGAATTTTTTTCTGGCTCCCTTGCGATTCCGTCTTACACAGGTTCGACTGTACTCTATTTGATTTTTTAAATACAGAATAGGGTATTTTCAATTTTGGTAGGAAGTAATTTTCAATTTCGCCCAAGTGGTGGCCAAAGCCTCTTGTGACAAGTTTAAAGGCCTCATAGTTCCTGAAGGTATTGTGTATATCTTCTTTGGCACACATGGCCTTTTAGCATGTAGGCCATGAGAATAATGCAGCCTTCGAAAAAAAAACCCACGTTACTAACATGAAAACAACACAGGGGAGTTTTTTTTACCTTTCTTAAATTTATCACTTTGCTAAATTTCTGGAATGTACACCATAATATCTGACCTGTTTTGGAGACCTAGCGGAAGCCAGCTTTTGAAGAATTCAGGTTGGCGTTCAAAGCAGATGAGAATGAGACGATCAAGTCTGAGAACAAAAATATGACATAAAAAAAATTACATTCTCCTCAGGGTCTCTCCTTATTCCAATACAAAAGCTCACGAAGAAAAAATTTAGCAATTCTTTACAGGTTTTTTTTATCATCTTCATAATTTAAATTTTTGTTTACTTTTTCAGCAACTTTCTCAGCCAGCAGCTAGATCTACATTCAGTTTTCAAGCTCAGATGACCTCATATATTGTAACCAGTTACAACCCTTCATATTACCATATACATGAGTATAAATTATACTATGCTACCACAGAAAGGAAAGGTACAAGGACATAACATAAAGGAGCATAAAAAAATATAGTTATAAATGGGGTAGTTTGCAAACAATCACTCAGCAAGCTTAGAATGGTGGAGAGTTTTACATAGTTTACTTTGATACACTGTATTAAGAACAAAGGGGCTTGTTCCTCATTATTCCATTTTCTTGAAATGATACAGCATGTCACAGAAACTCCTATTCAGTTGAGCCATATAAATACATCAGGTACAACAGAAAATAAATCACAAAATAAAAGAAGTCTAAGGACAGAAAAAAAGTTGTGTTGAAATATTAGCAGACTTTTGAACTACAAAACATTACAGTCCCACTTGACAAGATTTACATAAAGGCTAGTGCTTAGATATTTGACACAAATCAAACAATAAAAATAAAAGAAAATCATAAAACTGTCTCTTTTACCAACCTTTCAGCCAAACTCTTCACCCAGTTGAGAAAGAGTGTTCTACCAGGACAATCAGCTGTGTCTGAAAACATATAATAATATGTGTGTGCTCAGGTCAGTGAAAATAGAAATTACGCTATATCAAAAACAAACACTCTAGGGACAATATTTTCACATGATCTCTATCAATAAGTTTGAAAAAGTACAATTTGGTACACCTTTGTTTAGAATTACATGTCATCAATCAATCAATGCCTTTCACCCCTGGCAGGGTATAGGCCACATACAAGCTCCTTCCATTTATCTCTGTCCTGAGCCATCCTTCCAAGCTCGTTCCAAGTGAGCTTCATTTCTCTCATGTCCCTTTCCACGCATCTTCTCCATGTTTCCCGTGGCCTACCCCTGCCTCGTGCTCCTTGTGGTTTCCACTGCAGTGACTGTCTTGTGATGTTTCCGCTGGGCTTTCTGGTGTGTCCCATCCATCGCCACTTTCTTAGTCCTATTTCTACTTCTATATCCTTTTGTCCTGTCCTTTCCCACAGCTCTTCATTTCTTATTCTATCCTGCCACTTAATTCTTAGAATACTCTTCATACATCTGTTGATGAAAGTCTGGACTTTATTCAGTACTGTTTTCGTTGTCTTCCAAGTTTCGCAGCTGTAGAGGAGCACAGACTTGACGTTGGAGTTAAAAAGTCGAATCTTGGTGCGCAGTGAGATGTTGCTTGCTTTCCAGACTTGAAACTTTTCCTAGCTTCACTACTTTTGACTTGCCTGGATGTATACGTAGGCCAACACTCCTTGATAGGCTGTTGAGTTCCTCGGTCTTTTCTTGCATCTGAGCATGTGTGTGAGAGGTAGTGCAAAGTCATCGGCGAAGTCTAAGTCGTCCAGCTGCTGCCAAGGGATCCATTGTATTCCATTACGTTTGCCTCTGGTGGCTTCTTTCATGACCCAGTCAATTGCCAGTATGAAGAGAAAAGGTGAGAGCAAGTACAGTCAAACCTGCCCTGACGGGCCACCTCCATAAGACGGTCACCTGCACAAACGGCCACTTTCCATTTCCCCCTTTGCGTTTTTTTTCTATATAATTTAACTGTGTAAAACGGGCACCTGTCCAACGTGGCCGCGGCCACCATAATTTAACACACAACCCCTATCACACTAAGCAATAATACCTGTCTTAGACGGCCACCTTTGTGACTCCATTACGTTTTGTCATAAATTGTGCATTGGCTCCTGGCGTTGTGGGCGAGCCGTCATAATTAAATCACTTGTCGTTGTTGTTAGGTAGTCCCTCCAACTGATCATGTTGCGTAGGCCCCTCCCACTGTTGACCAATAGCTACTAATTTTCAGTTGTTGGTGAGGTAAACGTGTGATCCCTCATAACCCATAAGCCCCGCCCAGAACTCTTACACTAATCGTAAGTGAGATGAGTGGTCACTGTTTACCCAGTCTGTAACAAAGTAACAAAGGACGTCAACATGAACTTGTGACAGAAGCGTCTCTCGTTCTCCAAGTGGTGGCGACCCATGTGTTTGTTTTAACATGGCACTCGGTCTTCCTCGCCTGATACATTTCGTTTTACTGTCACCCTTGTGCAAATCAGCAACAAATAAATAATAATAATAATAGATAGCATTTGTATAGCGCATATCCCCGCTCAACAGCAGGCTCTATGCACTTTACACTATATATTTATATATATTCAACAAATAAAAATTACAAACAAAATACAAACCAACAACAACCACCACCACCAACAAAAACAACAACAATGCGGCTACTTTCGATTGGGACTTCAGATGGGAATGGTTTGTTTTCTTCATCTTGTTCAGTCCTGCCTAAGATGGCCACCTGTCTTATACGGCCACTTTTCTCCTTGACAATGGGTGGCCGTCTTACACAGGTTTGACTGTATCCTTGTCGCACTCCTGTCTGTACCCGGAATGGTTCTGAGAGTTGTCCTTTGTGGAAGACTTGGCAGCTTGTTCCATCATAGGTGGCCTTCACAAACTTAATGATTTCTCAGGTATTCCAAAATGCCGCATGAGTTTCCACAGAGTTTCCCTGTCCACGCTGTCAAACGCCTTTTCATAGTCAATGAAGTTGACCACGAGTGGTGAATTCCATTCAAGCGATTCCTCAACAATGATACGCAGAGTAGCGATCTGGTCCACATATGATCAGTTTTTGCGGAATCCTGCTTGGTTTCCTCGAAGCTTCTCATCTGTTGCCAGCTTGATTCTCTCCAGGAGTATCCTGTTGAAGACTTTCTCAGGTATGGAAAGGAGTGTAATGCCTCTGTAGTTGTTACAGTTGCTGAGGTCTCCTTTCTTTGGCAGCTTGATTAGGTGGCCTTCCTTCCAGTCTGATGGTATTTCCTCCTTTTGCCAAACTTTTTCAAATAGAGCATAGAGAATTTCCACAAACCTATCTTTCTCTGCCTCAAGGGCTTCCGGTGGTATATGGTCGGGACCAGCTGCCTTGTGGGACTTCAGTGTTTTTATAGCGGCTGCAATTTCCTCTCTTGAAGGTGGTTCCGTGACTATTGGGAGGTCATTTCTGGCTGGAAGAATTTCTGGTTGGTTTTCTGGAGGTGGTCTGTTCAATAGTTGATCAAAGTGTTCTCTCCATCGGTTAAGTTGCCCCTCTGGGTGGAAGATAGTCTTTCCTTCTTTGTCTTTCACTGGTAGAGTGGGCTTGCTGAACCTACCTGAAAGAGTTCTTGTAGTCTGGTGAACAATCCTCAAGTGCCCGTCTGTTGCTGCTTTCTCTGCCTTTTCGGCCAGGCCATTCAGGTAGGTATTCTTGTCCTTCTTGATGGAATTTTTTACCTCCCGGTTTACTTCAGTGTACTCTTGTTGTGCAGCGAGTTTCTCAGTTCGGGTATGGCTGTTGTTGACTTAGGCCTTCAGCTCTCTTCTTCTTTTGACTTTTTCTTGAGAGTCCTGTGAAATCCATTCATCCCTGGTGTTGTCTTTGGGTCCTAGGGTGCTCTGGCAAGTTGCATTTACTGCCTCTCTTATCTTATCAAGTCGTTGACTTCACATTCATCCAGATCTTGAAGGGCTTGAAATCTGTTCTTCTCATACTTTAGATGATTTCCAGCGGCGACTTGTGCATATCTTCTCAGTTTTAGTTTCATCTTTCCAAGGATCAAATGGTGATCTGATGCGACGTCTGCTCCTCGTAAGACTCGGACGTCCTCCAGTGAGCGTCTAAACTTTCGGGAGATGCAAAAGTGGTCAATCTGGTTTTCCGTTGTTCCGTCCGGGGAGACCCAAGTGGCCTTGTGAATCCTTTTATGTGGGAAGATTGTACCTCCAATGACCAAGTTGTTGAATGTACAGAAGTTTTCGAACCTTTCTCCGCTGTCATTTGCCTCTCTTAACCCGTGTCTGCCCATGATTTCCTCATTGTGACTATTGTCCGAACCTACCTTTGCATTTAGATCTCCCATGACAATGTTGATGTCTTTACCTGGAAGTTTGTCGATGACGTTCTGCAGGCGGTTGTAGAAGTCGTCTTTATTCTCCACTTCTGGATCATTGGTTGGAGCATACACTTGTAGGATGTTCATGTTAATGACCTTCTTCCTACCATCTCTTACCTCGAGTTCTTTCTTAGTTCCAAATGAGGCCATGATGATCCTAAGACCATGCGCTTCCCAGCCCCTGAATGTCTTTTGAGCTATTTTTGATATGATCATCTGGTCACCAGATGCCTTCATAAATGTGCACATCTAATGTAAGAACAGGATGTGAAAATTTGAGGCTCAGTCTTTACAATTAGGTGTCAGCAGTAGACCTAACTTACCTTAATAAAGTTAAAATGGGCAGATATCATCACCCTGAGAAGAGTGGTGAAAAAGCAGGAGTTTAAAAACCATAAAATACTGTACAGTTTGAACTAGATCTAGTCAAAAACGCAGTACTACTCATATGAGCGTATAGAGAAAACAGCAAATTTGCCCGCACGAGCCTCATAGTGACGGCACAGGGCATGCCGAAACACAGCCGAAAAGAATCTAAAGTGGGTGAAATTTCTCCGCCTCAGTAACATATTGGCACAGGGATTGGGGGCTAAAACTGAGCTTAGCATGTGTTAAACAGATGTCTCGGCTGTGGACATCGCTCACTTGATAACCCTATTTTATAAGCCAGTGTTTTTCAGCCATGTTTCATTACAACACGATGGTCAACGACGTTCGCTGCCTGATGTTGACAGAGGACGAGCCCTTGCCTGGCTCCAAGATAGCTCCACGTTCCGAGTCTTTACACGTCCACTTGGGGTGTCCCCGTCAGTCATGTGGAGGCTGCAAGAATGATGGCGAGCGACTGGAAGGGTCCAGGACAGGCCTCGACCAGGGAGGCCCCATTTGACCAACGACAGCATCGACCGGCTCATCGTCAGATAGGCCGTGAAGTCACGAACCACCATTGCAGACCGCACCAGGGACCAACTACGGGAGACAGCCAATGTCCACGTGGATGAGGAGATGGTGAGGAACTGTCTCCGTAGAGCCAGGTTTGCTACTGGTGTCCATGCCAGGCACCCAAGGCACATGCCGGCCCACAAAACAGCTCACCGGGCGTGGTCTGCCTGCCATTCATAGTGGACACGACGTCAGTGGGACCAGGTAGTCTTCTCAGACGAATCCAGATTCAACTTGCTGCACCCAGACAGGTGAACCCACGACTGTAGGCTCCGAGGAGAGCGGTTCCACCCTGACTGCATCCAGCAGGTGGCGCCCTAGGGTGTAGGGTCTGTTCTGGAGTGGGGAGGCTTCTCAGCTCACCACAGGACCCCCATATAGGGCAGTTTTACCACGGCAAAGTAGGCGGAGGAAATCCTGCGTCTCCTTACTGTTCCTCTTCTGCAGCAGATTGGACCCCAGGCTGGGTTTTCTTTTCTTTTGTTGCTGCTTTTGTGTACAGGTGACAATAAAACAAAATGTGTCAGACAAGGAGGACCAAGTGCTATGGTGAAACAAACACACGTACTACCACTCGGAGAACAAGCAACGCTTCTGTCACAAGTTCATGCTGATGTCCATTGTTACTTTGTTACAGACTGGGTAAACAGTGACCACTCATCTCACTTGCGATAATTTGTGTATGGGTTCTGGGCAGGGCTTATGGTTTATGAGGGATCACACGCTTCCCTCCCCATTCCCCAGCAGCTGAAAATTAATTTTGTTACCTATTGGTCAACAGTGGGAGGGGCCTACGCAACATGATCAGTTGGAGGGACTACCTAACAACGACAGGTTTTTAACTCATTCGCTACGCCGAGCCGTGGGAGGCGGCGCGGCTAAAGTGCCGTCAGTACGCTAAGCCGCCCCCGGCGGCTCGAGAACCAATCTTCAATTTTAGCTTAGATTCTATTCCAGTCCACATATCCATGTTAAAATAAAGGTCATAATATAATGCTGACTTCCGGGTCAAGCATTTCCACTGAAAATCGGAAATTTAGATTCAGTTTCGAAACGCGATTTCGTAGTTTATTTGACTTTGTTTTATCGCGATGCTAAAATTATAGCCCAGACACCAGTCTTAGTAATTTTACACAACAAAATCTATCATTATTTCACCCACTAAAGAAATGTAGGACTCTTTTCTATAATATTGATACGATTGGACTCATATTGCCAATGCACTGTTATCGAGAAATCAATATTTTTGAGTGCTTGATCTAGGTCTAGATCTAAATTGTCAGAATATTTTTTTCTCCCCAAAATCACTACTTTTTGATGAAATTACACAAGAAGTGCCACTCAAGACATGTATAGGTTTATTCCAAATGCAATTCTGAATAATTCCATATAAGATACGGGTGGGTTTTTTCTGTTGGTGATCGTTTTTCAAGATTATAAAAAATTTAATATTTTTTTCAATATCGGATGTTGTGTTCAAAATGTACAAATATTATGGAATGTAGGTAAATAACTGCAAACTTTTCAATATTTTCCAGTTCTGTATTTATTTATGGTTATTTTGATGTATCATTTGACTAGGCGCAAACTTATTTTTTGAGTTTCACGAAAGATTATAAATGTTTTATTTTCAAATTTTCTCCGCATCCAATCAAAATTGTGTTCCATAATCGTCTCTTACGGGAACCAAAGTTGAAAAATACATAAATAAACATTACAAATGTATTCTACAAACCATACTGAAAACATTGGTATATAATACGTTGATATTTATTTGAATTTGTTGCCCCAAAGACCTTTTAACTGCCCACTAGTCATTGATCTCTTTCGCCCTCCCGAAAAAAAATTCGTCCACAAGCCGAAAATAATAGGTAGCGGATGAGTTAAATTATGACGACTCGTCCACAACACCAGGGGCCAATGCACAATTTATGACAAAACGTAATGGAGTCACTAAGGTGGCCGTCTAAGACAGACTATTCCGAATATGAAAAAATGTTATTCGGACTCTGATTCTTGTCCACCATGACATCACTTCCGACTTCCTGTGACTCGTGACTCCAGCTTCCTGTCCTGCCTCACTTGCCTCAGGCTGGGTAGAGACCGGGATCACTTCGGGCAAAATGGCGTTAAATTGTGCCGGAGCCGAGTTTTTATCTTATGACGAATTTGAGGCCAGCCTGAAAAGTTAGAGCGTTTCTAATAAATGTTTATTTGTCAAGAAGTCATCAGAAGCAATTAAAGATGGCTCGTTAGCTTGTTTTGACCGGAAGTTCTCGCGCTACTCCTCTCTCTCTCTCTCTCTTTCTCTCTCTCCACTGCCCACAGACAAAATTGTACGCTTTTAGTAGGTTACAGTTGTAATGGAACGTTTGTTCACGGCACAGAATTCTACAATTTTTCTGGGTATTTTTTTACTTTCCCTCCCGTCTCACACTCAGCTACCAGTTGTCTATTTTCTACTAAATATTGATGCGCTGAACACGAATATCAACTTCATTTTTGAAAATATTTCGGTTTTTTTCCGCAGGCAACAGCCGCCTCTGAAAAATTCCCGAGGGTGGGGGGGGGGGGGGGGGGGGGTTCCAGGGGGGCCTGCCCCACTGGGGTAAAAGAAAATCTGGGGGGTTACAGGGGGGCATGCCCCCCTGTTTTTACACCCATAATTTGATATTTTACAGTTAGATTTGAAATTGTCTTGAAAATAATTGATTTGCGACAGTTTTGGTGGCTTTATGTGTGATCTGCAGCAAACAGTACAGCAGTTTGACCCCTGAAACAGTGCATCTGTGTGCGGGAGTGAAAGTAAAAATTTACCTTTTTCTGTTATCACAATGTAGAATTCTGTGGTTTAGGGTGAACGCAAAATTTGTTGGCCTAGATCTAGGCTATATAACGGTGAACGCGCACCGGGTAAGAATAGCCAAAAGACTCGCCTGCACTATTCTCATCCCGGGTGAGAATAGAGGTGGCCATTCTCACTCCGGGTGAGAATAGAGGTGGCCTAAGTAGAAAGCTTGCAACAGCGACTAGATCTAGATCTATAAGTAGCCGATTGAAAACATCAAGTACTCTATAGCAACTTACCCGTAACAAGCACGAGCCGGCTGTTTTCAATTCCGTTTACCAGATCTTCCAACATGATGCTTGAAGTTGAAGATTGTTTATCAGCACACCGACTAAATTTGGCCTTTGGGTAGCAGTATCAAGCAGTAGAGAATGTGAGATCAGAGCTTTCCAAATATTGTTTTACTTGCCATATTGGCCACTCTAACTTATTGAGGCGGATTATCAACTTAATTTCATCAAACAGCTGCCACTGTGTTCTGAAAACCAAGTCAGTTTCACCTGTCTCTTTACAATGGTCAACTTGACTCGTTTTGAACTAGCCTAGCCTCCAAAAAAAGGAATTGAGTTGTTGTTTTTTTCCACGTAGGCGGAAATCAATTTGATCGAACATTTTGTTCGACCTCGCATTCCTGGCTCCCAGTAAACAAAACAAAAATACGTTTACGATCTTCTCACACAACATTCCAGATTTCAGTTTCGGTTTCAATAGGAATTACCACTGATTAGCACAAATGAGTCGGACATTTTCATCCCGTCCCTCAGTTCAGACCAGAGGTCGAGGTGGTCACTCTACACGGTCCAGAGGTAGATCAAGAGAAGGAAATATCTTAGGCTCGTCTTCCGAGGCCACTCCATCAGGAGCTGAAGTTCCCAAAGAAGGAATTCGAGGTAGTGGTACTCCCCATCTTCGAGGTGAAAGGCAGTTTCTAGGAAACGTAAATAGCAGAGGAAGAGGAGGAAACCCCTCAACGAGAGGCAGCTACAGTACCAGGAGAGGAGCAGCATCTAGAAATTTCAGTATGAACGAACCGGGAAGGCTAGGTATTAAGTTTAGGCCTGCTTCTAGATCTGGATTCTTTATGAATTAGGAGGCTATAGTCGAGAATAAATATTTCATCTCTTGTAAAGAATCTAGATCTACTAGTCTAGAGTGTTGTTACCTGAGCGATTTTTTGGGGGCAACAGCTCTCTGCTACTCAACAAGCTGACTAGCATCATGACTGAATTCTTGAGCTGAGAACTTCAAAGTCCTATATATATGACTTTTTTCTGTGAACTTTAGTTTTACCTCCAGATTTAATTAGTTAGGAAGAGGCTATATTTATAGCCAAACTTAAGGATGGGGCTAGACTGGCAGGCTAGCCGTGCGTACTTAATGATGGCTTAACTGACAAAAAGCAAAAGATAGGCCTACTGATTTGTATTTGCTTGCCATTTTGCAGACCATGTTTGACTGCTCTAAGAAAAAATGCGGAAGTGTCCTTGCTATCTATACAGAAAGTACAATGTTTCCTTTCTGGAAAGTAAGCATCTGTAGTGAAGTACAGGGAGTATAAATTGATTGACCTATATAAGATTTGTAATTGTAAAAAAAAAATGACTTTAAGTTTATCGATGTAGTATAATATATATGTTATGTCTCTGATCAGGAAACCCCAACTATGGACCAGAAAGACGTGATTCCGAGACAAACAACCACCAACCGGAAGATCCACAAAGAGGACAATAGTGAGTCTTGAATATTTTAAGGCCACCTCTATTCTCACCCGGAGTGAGAATAGTGCAGGCGAGTCTTGTGGCTATTCTCACCCGATGCGCGTTCACCAAATTTTGCGTTCACCCTAAACCACAGAATTCTACACTGTGATAACAGAAAAATTGTAGAATTCTGTGCCGTGAACAAACGTTCCATTACAACTGTAGCCTACTAAAAGCGTACAATTTTGTCTGTGGGCAGTGGAGAGAGAGAGAGAAAGAGAGAGAGGAGTAGCGCGAGAATTTCCGGGCAAAACAAAATGGCGACCCGCGTAGTTCGGCTCGATTCGAAAAGTTAAAAAGCCGTAGCATCTTTGTAGACAACCAAATTAATTTACTTTTGTGTTTTAACATCATTTTTTAACTTTGTTTTGGTCAATTTGATCATCCACACCGATAGACAGTATTCAGAAAGAGACAGAGAGAGAGAGAAGAGGGGAGGAGTTGATCTTGCGAGAACTTCCGGCGGGTGAGAATAGCCACTTTCATATTTTAATGTTGTAGGGCTTCTTTAAGATGAAATGTACAGGTAAAGTGGAGTTTATTTAAACCGAACACAGTACTCCAAAGAAAAGGAAGGGTGGTGGTCTCTCAGATTTCAACTTAAGCCAGCAAACTTCACTGTAATCATTTTTGTTGGGTTGTTGAAAAAAGTAAAAGCACTGTGTCAGTCTCTTTGAATGGATAGGATTAAGTCTTTCTTATTTTGTCATTAAGTTTTTGTTGTAATTCCATTAACCCCTTCAGTGCCGCAGGTAATAGGCCTCTGTGCGGGGGGAAATCCCATGAACCAAGGCTGCTCAGGGATGACCCCTCTCAATCTACATCCAGTGGCGGTGGGTAGTGCGATCGAAGGGCTCACAGGTTTGAGCCCCTATACCCCCTCCCCACCCACCACCCCCAACTCTATCCCAAAGTAAACGAAAGTTTCTCCCTAATGAAATAAGCAGTTGAAACGGTTATGACCGCACTCAATGAACACAAAGTGATCAACTTGGCGGCTTAAATTGCTGGTTTATCCAATCACTGTTGTCACCACTTACAACTATAGTATGCTAACAGCCAATCAAATGTCTTTAGGGCTCAGCAAAGGGAGCCCTTTCTCACGGCCCATCCTTAATGAAACTCTTCTTGTAAAAAGGTAGAAGACTGGGAAAAAATAACACTGTACCGAGGGCTCTCTCTCTCCTAGCCCTGACAATGGGGTGAAAGTTTATGACACACTTTCCCTGACTGACACAGGTACCTTTGCATTCATTGGTTCTTTGTTGGGTGCGTTCAACTTTCTCGACTGCACGGCCTAATCCATCTCATAGAAGTAATATGTTTGAAGTGCTGTGTGTGCATGTTTGTGTTTGTGCCGCTCAGATTTAACGGTTATAAATCATGTCGAACTACTTTTAAGGTAACTTTTTCATCACATGAAAATTAATTAGAGGAAATTATATAGATAAAATCATTTTCTATTGACTTATTATGTTGGGCTTAGAAATCTAGTATAGAAAAAAATAACTAACTTCAAAACTCTGAACTAGTTTGAATGAACTATGATCTCAACTTTACCCCCAAATATTTTTATTGCATTACTCACACTGTAATGTTTAGTGCTATGACAGACATAGACAACGACTATAACATACATGACTGAATTTGTAACAGTCGAACCTGGCATGACGGCCACCTCTATAAGACGGCTATGGCACCTGTACAAACGGCCACCCATTTCTTCGCCTACGTTTTTTCTATATATAATTTAACTGTGTAAAATGGGCACCTGTCCTACGCGGCCGCGGCCACCCTTTTTTATCAACCCATGGTCAAATCTACCAGCCTAAGGCGGCCAGACTTTGTAAAAAATTATGCATTTTCCCCTGACGTTGTGGACAAGCCGTCATATTTTATTCACCTGTCGTTTCTGTCAGTCCCTCCAATGGATGAAATGGTCATGTTGCTTAGGTCACTCCCAATGTTTACCCAAGTTGACCAATGGATAACCATAAATACCAGCTGCTGGTAAGGGAAGCGTGTGATCCGTCATAACCTATAAGCCCCACCTATAAGCCCCACCCACAACTCAGTCTGTAAACCAGGTCCATAACAATGGACATTAACCCAAACTCACGACAGAAGAGTTGCTTGTTCGCACAGTGGTGACCCATTTGTTTGTTTTACTATGACACTTGGCCTTCCACGTCTGGCACAGTTTATTTTGTTTTGACCTTTCCTGGAACCATAATTACTAATTTAAAAAAATAACAACAAAAAGTCCCTCAAAACCATCCTATCCTCTCCCCCCTTTCAAAAGAAATAAAACTACAACAACAACAACACATTTTAATCAGCCCTAGGGCAGTCCTAAGCATGCAACCACCTCCAGTTGGGACCTCAGGAGTAAATAGTTTGGGTTTTTACATTTTGATCAGTCCTGCTAAAGACGGCCACCTGTCTTAGATGGCCACTTTTCCCCTTGACAATATGTGGCCGTCTTACACAGGTTCGACTGTATGTATGGCCAGGCACCAACTGATGTCTGAGATTTTTTTCTTCAGTACAGACACAGAAGCTGTACAGAGACTGGTTATCAATCTTGTGTTTCCTGGACACGGTAGTAGGATAAGGGTATATTATAATGTCACTTCCTCAGAATTACAAAGTTCTGTCTGACATTTAAGACCGTTTTGAGTTACTTAGACTATGAGGTCAGAAAGCAAATGCTGTCTGCTCTATCAAAATGGTAAGAATATTCAGAGTCGATATATCAAGTTATTAAAGAATTGCATTCTAAAAGCTTGATATTGTGAAACTTTAAAATGTTTACGTCAAATTTCTCAAAACTAGATACTGAGCCGATGACTTTGTAATTCTGAGGCAGCAATTAGGTATTAATAAATGAAGTTGAGCACAGATAATTCAAACGTGTTGGGGATTACCAAATGTGTTTGATGCATCCATAATTTGGATTTACCGATATAATGAAAAATGGAAGATATTATAATCAGACGGGGAATGGCAAATTGTATTATCTATCCATAATTTCGAGTTTTCTGTGTACGTATTATCTGGGTCATTGCAATTCCTTCTTTTTCTTAGGTATTATCCTGTTCTGCTACCACAATGAGGAACTTTCTTTAATTCATTAACTTTTCTATTTTTTTCTGTCACAGTGCTGGTGGCTTCACAATGTTTGCTCCAAATGAAAGGAAGAGACAGGAGGTGGCTCAGAGTAAGTTGTCTTGAAATACTGCCTTTCCACTCAAGGTCCGTTTGATCTGTAGCTCTGGTCTTATCTTTGATAATTTTTTTACTTTGATTGGTGCGTGTTTTTCATAATTTTTGTTGTCTAAGTTTATCTCCTGTGTATATTAGCCTGTACTGTTCCTCCTGTGAAACCTTTTGCCTTTCTTAAATGAATAAACAAAATATGTAGATTTGCAGGGTTCAATCTCAAAAACGCATTTTGTCAGATCTTTAAAAAAAGGAATTTTGTTTCTTGCAGAGAGCCAAGTCCTGCTGCAGAAACCATTCTCCATCCCCCCCCCCCCCCCTCCGGCTTTTGGGTATATGAAAGTTGTTATTTCATATAACATGTTCTGAACTACTGTCTTCTCCTAGCTGAAAGTAATATGCCCAAAAGCATCAGTCAGAGTGTTTGAAACATTTGAAAAATAAATGGGGGGTGTAAAAAAAAGTTTATGTCTATCCTTAGTAATATTATATTATGCTATTTATGGAAATGGCACAATGTTCTTTCAGGCGTATTGATTAAAAATAAAAGAAGCTTTTTATTAATATAATGCCCATTGAAAAGGCTAGCTAAGTATGGTTGGGAGAGCTTAGAATGAACTCTCAACCGTAAGGTTATGTGTTCAAAATACGTCGGTGGCCTGACATGGCCTGGGGAAAGGCACTTTACATAAATTTTCCTCACTTCACTCAGGTAGGAAGGGCCCTGCTACAGACAGTAACTGATCTTGTCAATTTGTTAACGTTTTAGTGCGTGTAATCTGCAGCTTCCCTGGAAGGGGAGAATTTCCTAAGTTATGTTCTAGGGTCTGCTGGGGTATTAATTTTTGTAAAGCGCATAGAGCATGCTGTGCAGCATGCATTTTGCTATAATGTATGTAAGTTATTATTAAGGTAAAGGGTATTTTGCCCTGAATCCCTTCATACTTACGAGGGAGGTTCAAGTCTCTGTTATGGGTATGAAGGAATCACGGTAGAGTTATGAAATTTCACCAGCCTCTAGACAATTTCTTTGGAACAGACCATGGAAATTTTCGGGAAAATCCGACGATAATAAGGCATTAGTCAGCGTGATCAATGAAACCCTGCCCAAAAACGTTTGGTTTTTCTTTGCTGAAGCTGTGCCATGGAGCCTGTTGAATATTGCTCAGTTATCAAGTTTTTACACTTGCAAGGAAAATCCCCTTCAGACATTTTTCAGGAAGTGGTCCAAGTTTATGGTGACAAATGTCCTCGTAATAATACTGTTACATACTGGGTAAGAAGTGGTGTCTGCGTGCGTGGTCGGTTCCCCACTTTTTTGACAAGTGAGCAAAAGAAGCAGAGCGTTGAGTCCTGCAAAACTCTCCTTCGAATTGAGTCCAATGACGCAAATTTCTTTAAAAACATGGATGAAACATGGATGTATCATTTTGATCCAGAACAAAAAATGTTCTCCATGCAATGGAAAACCCCTTCTTCTCCCTCGCCAAAGAAGGCAAAGATAACACCGTCCAGTGGAAAGGTCATGCTGTCGTGTTTCTGAGAATGTGAAGGTTACATCATGACTGACTACCTGGAAAAAGGAAAAACAGTCACAGGGGACTACTATTCGGGTTTGCTGATAAAACTGCGGTCTGAATTGGTGAGAAAAAGGCGTGGAAAACTCTGTAATGGGGTCCTCCTATTGCATGACAACACCCCTGCGTACAGGGCACAACAAACAGTCCAGACAGCAGAACAGAACGGCTTCGTAATCTTGCCACACCCTGCTTATTCACCAGACCCAGCCCCTTTAGACTTTTTTCTGTTTCCTAATCTTAAAAAAATCACTGAAAGGACGTCGTTTCCATGACAATGAGGACGCCATTGAAGCTGTGGAAGACTAGTTAGGGGCTCATTCTGGGTCATTTTCTTCTCAAGAACCTATGAAGGTCTAAGAGAGGTGGCAGAAATGCGTTACTCTGCATAGTGACTATGTAGACAAATGAAAGTATGTGTGCCAAGTTACAAAGCTCTATCTTTATTCCTTCATATTTAGACTAAAGACTTCTTGAACCCCCTGCCCTGTACAGTTCAGTAAAATACATTACAGTACTTATGATTCCAAAAGTATAACTGTATTGTTGAAAGGCATTGCCTGGAGGTCATCAAGTTTGCACTCAATTCTTTCTTCTTTCTTAATTTCAGTGGCTCAGAGAGAGACAGCAAATTATGAGCAGTACAAGCAGCAGAATACTGGGAAAGTTTACCGTCATGTGGGCACTGTAGGTATGTTCCTCAGCAGCTGATACTTATGGAATTTGGAAGTGTCATCTCTGACTCTGGGTTGACTCGTGAGTTGCGCTGTGCATTCTGCTATATCCAAGCCAGCCCACAATTTTATGTTGTTCACCCATGTTTCTCTTTGTCTTCTCCTGGATCTCCTGCCCCCCCCATCCTTCCTTCGAGCACCTCTTTCATAATGGTTATACTTATGGATTATTAAATCATAGCTTTGAAATTGAGTAAAATAATTGTTATGGTATGGTGGTACTTATATATGGTATGTAATTCAGAGATGGTTCATATTTTGTCTTACTTAATTTAATTAACATGCTGGTTTGTATGAGAATAATCTCTTTACAACATTCTTTTCAAATTTCAAAATTAATATTCACTTTTCATATTGAAAGTCAATTCTATGATACAATGCTACTTTTAGATTTTGAGGAGATACAAATCAGGTGAAAACGGAAGTTTAAATTGTTGTGCTAGTTTAGTTCTCTGTAGAGTTTTGTTGAGAAAATAATTTATAAACTCTCCCTTGATCACCCACAGCACGGGAATGTTCCTTCCTTTAATGGCAAGACTGTAGCGAGTAAAGCTTTTCTTCTCTAAAAAATGGTCTCCTTTCACCTCCTTTCCTGCTCTCTTGCAATATTCTGTCATTGGCTTTCGTCTCCACTTTCTGCCCCCAGCCCCTCATCTCCTTTGCCCACTCCTCTGGGTTCCTGACTCTTTCTGTAGCCCTTCTCCTGCTACTCCTTGGCTCCTTCTTACTGCTGTCTTTCAGCTACACTCCTGATTTTACGGTAGGAAAGATCTACACATTGCGTTCTCGGACAAGGGTGAAAAATCTCGGAGGTCCCGTGTGCAAGTTGAGCACGTTAAAGATCCTTTGGTGGTCCAAAATCGATGAAAAAGCAGGCTTGGGCCACCTCCCCGGGCAAAATTATTCAAAATTTCCCACCAACTGAAAATGTTTAATGTGTCCCGCATGCTCATATAACCTTATGCAGTTACTTTGCCGTAAAAAACTTACCAAAAAAATCAAAAAATCTGAGAGCAAGCTTTTTTCTGCAAGATCGCTTGCAAATTTGGTACTGATATGGGCATTTTTTATTCCTGGATATGATTCCATGCTGTTCTTGTGGCTATATTTCTGTATAGAAGAATCAGAGCCAGATAATTAGTGGTTTATGCATGTAATGTCTTATAAGCAACCAGGAATGACACATTTTTCCAACTTCTTCATGGCTTGTCATAAAGCTAAAAATTATGCATTTTCGTCGTGGACCATGTATATTATTAGGCATGAAGGGTTTAAGATTCCAAAATCCTCTCATACAATCATGTAGGAGGTGGAGATATAGTAAGCCTAATGAAGAAAAACGGAGACAAACGACTTTGAATTAAACAATTTTTTTTACTTTTTGGGCTTTTATTTCCCTGCCCGACTTTTGTCTATAAATAACCTCTTTTGATTTTAAGATCTTATTATGAACTTTCAAATTTAACTTTATTGATTTTTATCTTAACCACAGGTGGTGGTGAATTGACAGAGGACCAGGTGCGGAACAGACAGGCCAACGCAGTGAGAGCACAGAAATATAACAGACAGGTGAGAAACATGTACATCTCCAATAAAATGGAACAAATCATCTTATTTTTTGCTTTACAACAATATCTGTATTGTGTCTTCAGTAGCTTTGGGGCTCTCAGGGTTGGAAATTCCATGAGATGATGTTTATTGAATGGCACAAACTCACCGCCATGGCAGGATGTGAGTCTGCCAAATACACAAACACACACTCAGGCACACGCACAACACACACATACGCACACCACGGCGTACAGACAGCGCTCTTTTAGTTGGATCGGCGATGGAGTGACCGGGTCACGGCGGGCCGGTCACCCAGAGGTCACTAACCCGCCCTCCCGCTACCTGCGTCGGTAGCCGGTGAAATGAATTTTTCAACACATGTTTTATCGTCTTACAAAAACAAAAAAATATAATACGTGAACACAAGTTTGTTCTTTAGAGAAAGCAACTAAACCTCTTTATTGGTACGAAATAGCAATACCATGGCTGCTCACGTTTTTGAGTTAGATGCTCTTAAAATGTATGTCTATTTATAGTTAGTCAAAACAACAAACACATATTGAATGGCTAATAACTTACAAGCCTAAGGATAAATATTTACAAAACTGCCACATAAGACAGGAAAATGTGTTTAGAAATTGACTCACTCAAAATTTTGTTTCCAGCACGAACATGGAACTTGTCATGAGCATGATAGCCAAAACGCTTCCCTGCATTTATGACTTTTTGTGTCCAATGGATTGTGTATCCTCCTGAATAATGATATACTGACGCATCTTCAATATACAGCACCGGTTTCTTTTCACAAAATGAACATGTACAGAATAAAACTGTAAATTTATACAATTTTTCTTTTTAAACATATCCAGTAGCACGCAATGAGGGGGCTATTTGCAGGAGATGCGACACAAAAAATAAAACGCATTATGTCTATCTGGTTTGAGATCCTTCGTGCTCTGGCTTCCAGTTTTGAGATCGCTTGGTGGCTGCTTTCTGTGTCCTGTTCTCCTAAAAGCCCGAGAGCAAACATGTGTTGTTGTATGTGTGGAATACAGTGTTGTTATGATATGTGTGGCTTTGGGATAACTTTGTGGGGAAATAGCGTTTGAATGCGGACATGTAATTGTCGATTGCTACGGAGATTTCTGGAAGTGAAAATTGTTTGACGGTTTCAGATGTGATATTGCAGTGTGAACATGGCTAAATCTTTCATTGAGAAGATTGAATATTGCTTCCAGTCCACTTGCCTCCTCAATTTTTGCAGTTTCGGGGGAGTATTTTCTTGTTTCTGTATAAATTGTTTGTTAGTTCCTTGCATACATGGGGATGGGGGGAGGTATGATTGGGGTGTTTTACGATGTTAGCTTGAAATGGATCGTTGTATGCAGCCACCTAAGCGGTACTGACAAAACGGAGAAGGAATTCACATTTATGCTATTGTCAAACGCACACCACATGTTCCTACTGGTGTCAACTGTTTTTTTGCGGCATGAATTGACGTGACGTAACACCATATCTCCTTTTGATAGTTGAAATCGCGGTAAAACACTTGACACAAATGTTAGCGGAATACGACTGTTCATTTTCGTCCCTCACATCAATCCCATAAACCAAGAGAATATCTCCTGCCATTGTCTTACATAGTCGGGGCTTTCTGTGCTTTTTTTGTTTGACAGTTGAATTTAAACGCCAACACATACAACAAAGTTCATTCAGAGACTCTATGCCTCTCATATGTGTGACTGACCCATTGCAGTTTAACGATTTTTACTTAGGAACACAATTCACTAACTGATTGCCAGTCACCGCAAAGTGCTGGAAAAACAAAATTCACATCATTAGAAAATATGATTTGATGGCTATCACACTGTGCAAACAGAAATAAAGACCATCGTTCCATTCTCGAAGGACTTGTAATTAAATTTGAAGAGATAACATTATTAACGGCGCTTCCGATCACTTAACACTCACAATTTAAAACTGTTATTATTCCCAAACGAATCAATGAAAACTGTTGAAACTTTCACAAGATATCAAGAAGACGTAGACGAAGCGGAATTGGTGAAGAAATAGATTCTAGGGATAGAGTGAGCATCATTTTACGGCTCATGAAATTAGGGGAAGAAATGCGTTCTGATAAGGACAAGATAGGACAGCACTGTGCACGAGTTGACCCTGGTCAATCCCCGACTTGACGCGTGAAATTGCAGGTCACCTGCCGCTAATTTATGGCCTACCGCGGGGGGCCCGGACTAACTAAAAGATCGCTGAGACGGAATTTCGGACGCCGTGACACACACATTCTTCAATTGTTAAGGTTTTTCTGTTTGTTTCCAATACTTTACCAGGTACCCATTTCTTGCCTACTTCTTGTTTGGCTGTTTCTCGGAGCACTGTTGATGTGTTTTAATTTTCCCTTAAACTCTCTTCTTTACTATCTTTTACCCTGAACGTTCATGTACTTAATCTGCTTACAGGAAGTTAAACAAATATTTTAATGTAACTATCTTGTCGGTTGTTGGAGGGTGCCTCTGGTGTGTTTTACTCCTTTACATTACAATCCCTCTAATATTTCTATCCGTCTTTCTTACTTTTTCCCTGCCCTAAATTATGCATGTTATGTCAATTTGCTTCTCTTTTTCTAAAAAAACGAACCAACATTGAAACATAAAGCATAAAAGCCTTGATAACATTTTCACCGTTGAGAAACATTTAGCAAGCTCATCTCCCAGAGGATCTACAATATCCCCCCATCCCCACCCCCATTGATAAGACATCAAATCAATAAAGGTACAGTGAAAGAGGTAGAAAAAAGGCTGACAGAAACTACTTTACACTTACAATCATGTTCTCAAACTTCTTAAGAAGAACTGTTATATAGATGACATCAGCTGGGAAAAAGATGCCACAGGGCCCCAGTGGAATGTAGAAGGCAAGAAATGTACCCAAACTCTCAAAATGGAAGATTTTTGCAAACCATCGCTCTCAGACTTTTAATGTCTGAAATATGGACAATATTGTAGATCCAAAGCAGTCCTGGCGGCCCATAAACTGTTCATTTTGATATCTATCTAAAACACTTGCGACCCACATGAGAGTGGGGGGGCTATAAAAATTTGGTTGATTATTTCATTATTATTTTGTTTTGTTTCAGGTGAAACAGGCAGGATACAGGGAGGCGGCAAAGAGAGCTGAAGAAGAACAGATTGAGGCGAAAAGGGCTGAGGCAAGAAGAAAAGTGAGTAAAGACTTCTTTGCTTGTAATATTTCAGCAGGTTTATGTGCTTATTACTATTACTCTTTTGAAGAGCGGGAAACGAGAAAATGGAGTCTGTGGGAGAGCCACTGGAAAAAACCAGACGGGAAACAAACTCCACAATATTAAACCCAAACTGGGACCGCGAAATCCTTCAGACCTTTCCAGAAGAGACAAAGTCATTTTTACTCGATTACTCATCGGACACATGGCCCTAACACACAAATACCTTCTTCAGGGAGATGAAAAGCCGTTATGCCACACAGATTTTACCATTAGACACATTTTAACCGAATGTCTAGACTTCGAAGAGATCCAAAGGAAATACTTCAAGTGTAAAAAATTTCATGACATTTATTCCGTTGTTGGTCCCAACATAATTTTGGATTTTATGAAGGCCATTGGCCTTTACTTTATGGGACATTGTAGAACAAAATTGAACTATTAAAAAATTTTATGAAAGTTGTTTTAGATTGAAAATATATTTTTACACCAAATTTTAAATATTTTAACGCTTTAAGATCAAATGACCCGTACCCAGCTGTACAGTAAACTGCGAATAAAAATAACTTGTGTTTCGCACGCTCATATGACCTTATGCAATTGCGAGCGCCGTAAAACCCCATACTAAACTAACTAAAACGAGAAAAATTCAAAGCAATGCAGTGACCCAAGTGGGTAGGAGAATATAATGTGAGGACCACAATGGAAAAACAAAGTTGCAAACTGAAATTTTTAAAATAATATATTGGCTTATGGGTAGGCTCCTGAGTTTTTGAGTGAGGATGCAATAGATAAAAGATAAAAGTATAGTGTGCTCTGAATGTAAGTAGAGTTTTACGTTCTCTGTATCCAAACATTTTGACTTCTATTGTTTCTCATTGTGGGCCTAGTGTGTTGTGAATTTTAAGAACGAAGAAGAATAAGGCAAAGAATATAAATGTATGCATGTCAGCAACAACCAAATGACATATTCCCAGGAGTAAGTAAACAAATCAATATTAAAAAAAAATAAAATTGTACAGTAGTCTCAGCCTAAACGCATGCCATGCAAAAGCACGCTTTCGTCATCTGATGGGTTTTTTACGGTATAATTTAGATACAGTGTACAAACGCACGGCCACTCCCTCTAAACGCACGCTCCGATCTGCTAAACAAGCTGACCGGTAAAGCTTGACAAACAAGGGGAAATTTTCTCTACAACCTGCACAGCTTGCATAAGACAAGCCTAGACAACTGGATATTTGGTGAGACTGCCCCTCACGCCGAACAAAGAGAGTGTTGGACAGCGTTTTCACACCCAACTTTCCGCAGACACATAGGTCTAGGACTGGTCGGTGAAATGTAGGGGGGGTGGGGGGACTGAAAAACTGAAATGCTTTTTGATTGGTCACTGAAAATGCATCTTTGAGAGAAGGTTTCTGACTGGTGTTTAGGTGACTAATTTTTAGTTAGACCTAGGCCTATGAATGATGTGCAACACGTGTGAATGCTGTAAAACACTAGATAGGCCTCTATAGGATGAAAGATTAGTCAAGTAAGCCTAATGAGCTGCGCTCAAAGAACTTATTTAACGTACTTGTTCAACGAATCATGAGAGAAAAGTTTCTCTGAACATATAGAGATCTATGATTTTGATGTCATCCGTAAATTTACGGTTTGGTGGTGTGCACTTGGAAAGGCATGTGGCTGCGCCGTCGTCTCTATGACTATGACTATCACCAACAGTTTCCTCTTAGGCTATCTGTTCCCGACATTTTATTGTACATATCATTACTACTTTGCATCTATCTTTCTTACCCTCCCCCGCCCCATTGAACGCCTTTGTATTCTTAACCGCAGTCGGGGAATCCTTCACAAAACAACAGTCACGTGTTGTCACATTATCGGCAAAAGTGACCCCTACACTAATAGGTCACTAGAATATCAAGGCAATGAGATGACTGCGTCCCTTCATCTCTTTGCAAAGGTTCATGTAAACGCACGCTAAGTAGCCCTCCCAAGCACTGTGTGTTTAGGCAGAGACTACTGTATAGTTTAAAGAGTCCCAAAGGAAAGAGCATCAAGGGGAAGGTGAACAGAAAATTGAGAATGCCATTGATCAAATCATTTAATTAAATCTGGAAAGCTAACATTCAATAAGTCAGTTACCTCCTTGTACAGAGTCGGAGACCTTATTGCTTATTAACTTGTTGGAAAAGTGTGAAAATCAAACAAATTGTGATACGTCTTCATGTCAGTTGTGTGAAGAAGACTTATTTTAATTATGTGTTTAACCATATTTCTTGAACAGTCGGAGCAAAACCTTATGCGTCAAGGAAAAGCTCCTGCAGCAGATGAAGTGAGACGGTAAGGAAATATTTACAGGGACAAGCATTTTTAGAGCTGTTCTTTACTTGTGTAGGAAAAAAAGCTTTGAAGTCTTGTTGATTTTTTTAACCTTTTTAAAGATAATCTATGGGCAGTTGGTGGGTGCTCTGGTGTGGTTTGCTCCATCTATAGTCCATATCTCTCCTCCTTTTTTATGTTTGTCACTCTCTTGTAACACCTCTAATCTTCGGCACTTATATGACCTAATTGTGTTGCAAGTGCTGTAAAACTATTACTAAAACTGAAAAAGACATTCTGTGTAGTTTTCCTCTCTGTTTGCTAAATTGGGAGAGTGGGAGGGGGCAGTCTATGTCAGAAAGTATCATACTAAACTACGTTGCAGGTGACTGATTCAGAGTCAACCGCAGGGACATTTTGAGCTGATGTTGTGCTGGGGAAATTTTTGTCTGCTCCCCCCTCCGACTTAGCTTAGATAAAAACACCAAACACTAGTGATTGGAGGATACCATTGGGAGGTACACTAATTTCCTTTCTGTCTGTTGTCTGTCTCTCTCTCTCTCTGTCTATCTGGCTTTTCCTCAGCCTAAAATGGCTGTTATTGTGTCGATGTGCTTCTCTTTACTCAAACTTAAATCAAAACTTTCTGCAACTGACTGTTTTAAATTGGGACATAATTACCTCTAGCTTTCAGCTGGTGATTTTATGTGGAGGGAATTCATTATCACTAACAGGGTCAAGGAAAGATGACTGCTATGTTCATGGCTTACAGTGCATTTATTTATGGTTTGTTGAAGGTATGCGGTACCTGTCAAAATTGTCCTAGATGGATACCCATTGTCAAGGAGAACAGTGGTTGTCTTAGACACCTAGATATGTCTTGGACAGTTTTTTTATAGTATTTTTTTAATGCCCTGGGGGGATGAAAAGTGGTTGTATGTTACATGTGATTAACTTGGACTGGTGGCCAAGCAGGGGTTTGACTGATCTTAAGTTTTGCTGTATTTTGTCTTGATGTTGTATTGTATGTCTTTGTTTTTTTTTAGTATAATTGATTTTTATTTTATATGATGCTATTGTTGCTTATCATTGCTACTTATTGTTCTTTCTACAGAAAGCGAGAGGCATTTCTACAGCAGCTTGAAAGTTCAAATGCTTCGACGGAACAGCCACCCCAACCGCGTTTGAGAGAAGCAGAGCCCAAAAGACAGCCTCCCCCACAAAATGTCAAGCCACAAGTCAAGGCAGCTCCTGCTGGCACCGTGTACAGCTCTAGGGCAGTCAGAACCGCTGCACGGGCTACTGCCACTCAGCAGCAGGTAACTCGTCGTTCTCCGACAACCCGCAACTCACCGCCTCAGTTCAGGGACAGCGTGGGCTGCGACACGCCTGTGAAACCAAAGATGCATATTGATGAACTTAGATCAGACCATGCTGACCTTCAGATGGTGTCAGCGATGTTCCCCCATGTTGAGCAAGGTTATTTGAATGACCTTCTCTACCAGATGGGATCAGCAGATGCTGTGATAGACATGTTGGCGGCAACAGACTGATGGTAACGTTTCTATTCCGTTACCTTGACTTAATACTGCAAATACTTATGTTTGATACAAGTTTGTTAAAATTTGTTATACAAATGATGTCACAATGTACAGAAATCTTATTGAATTCTATCATGAGCATATTACTTGTAAAGCAAACTGGATTTGTGAGACGTCATCGTACTAAAGTGTTAGTATTTTGATGTCTTCCTTGTTTTGGGGACTTTGAGAACAAGTTTTGGGGTTTTGGTTGGGTTTTTTTGGCCGCTCTCAATTTCAAGCTACCCTGATGTGAATTTTCATTAGATCGTGATTGATATATTTTGTACCTATTTTCCAGGAAACTGGCATTTTCTCTAAGAGAGAGAAAAGGGCATTCTTCTCAACATCACCATTTCCTGCGGTCGGTGGTTAGAGTATGCCATGTCGGCCTTCTCCTGAAATAAGATCATTTTGGAGCCTCAAGTAAATGATTTATTAAACATTACAGGGTCAAGTTGCCTATAGACTTTGGGTGTACTGAAGCTGGTTGAGGATATTTTTTTTTCTTATTTCAGGGAGTCTGTGGTTTCAATATTCCACAATCACTCAGTTGCTGAGGTAATAAAGAAAAAACAAACACATGCATTTCTAGATTGTTCATGTTGTGTTCAGTGTCAGTGACTTTGATCAGAGTTTCTCCAATGATATTTTCTTCCATGAGTTCTGGAAATACCTGTGACAGATATGTAGCCTATATTAATTATACTGAGGGTTGTAGTAGACTTGATGAAATATCTAATTCCCCAGAGCAATGTTAACCCAACGGACCTGAGTACACACCTGAGCATGCGATATCTGTACATTTCTGGGCGCTGACTGCCTGTCTGTGTGTGGTGGTACTAGTACAAATCTATCAGTCAACATGAGGAAACTCAGGGGTATTTTGTCCAAATTACCTAGGGGACAGGGCTCACACAACAGCATATATTTGCACAGTATTTTTTTTCACTGCATGCTCTACTCTTTTTTCACATTTTGCTCATTTCTTTTTTTCACAAATGTTTTGAATTAGCGATCTGAGTCGCCTAGTATCACATTTTCCTATGCAGTTGCTTTTAACATTTCAAGACTGACATGAATTTGCAAATTTCTTTTAAAATTGCAAAAATCACAAATTAAATGTGTTCCCCCCCACCCCCCCCCCAAAAAAAAAGGTTTACAGTAAATTCTTTGAATCGGAATATATGAATACTTGCTGTGGAAAGATGTTCATTTGAATGTCTGTGATATTGAGTGGTTGTTTGAGTTGAAAACAGCCTGTTTGTCAATGAGGTTGAAAAACAGTGTGATATTCTTTTTGGTGTATCATTCCTGCATATTTCTTACCCTACCTTCTTCCTCACACATAGATCTACCACAAAGGGAAGTGCTAAGTCTTCAGATAGATTTTTTTGAGTCTAGACAGTAAGACATGGAACACTCATCGTGAATATGTATGATGTAAATTAGCAGCTACTTTTTTTTGACAGAGGGTCAAGGATTCATCGTTTGTTATGATGATCTGTTTATATCTAGTATGACAGTAAAAATGTATTACCTGTCTAGTGCTTGTATGACATTTAATTTAAGTTGATTAACATTTTGTCTCATTGTAGAAAACTGTACCAATGCCATTGAAAATTCTTTTAAATTTTTATTTTAAATGTGGCCTATTGACTTTTTCTCATTTTATTCATCTTTTTTAAAACTTTTTGTCTAGTCCTCTTTCATTTTCTTGTAGAAATATTTTTTTCAAAGATAATGTTCTGAAATGGTGCAAAGTTATTAGGTTTATTGATGAGGTATTTGTTTTCCCATCTTCATTTCTTGCTGTTTCATTTGAAAAGCTTGAGAGAAAAGTCAAGGTAATGTGAAGGGGTAGATTTCTTTATTGCCCTATTAGCAGGTTTTTTTCATGTACATGACAAGGTAAAAAAAAATCTTATATTTTCTGATATATTGACCTTGATCAAGGATGCATACATGATTAATAGACCATGATTCGTGTGATTTGCAAGAATTAGAATTTGGAAAAGGTAGTTGGTGCTGTAATACAAAGAATAAATGATAATGCATCAATAAATAATCTGGTCTTTGTTTTCTTTTGGACTTTACCCCCAAATTTTGCTAAATTTTAATTTTGATTGAAAAAATAAAATAATAATTATGCAAGTCAGGACCTATCTGGGATGAGGATACCCGTTAAAAATTATCTACACATGGTAATTGAACTCGGGTCTACTAAATATATTATGAGAGAACGGACTCAGCCTGCTGTAGCTGAAATCCAGGTGGGGCCCATTGCGTGTCTATAATATTCTTTGTATTTAAAACATGTACGTAAATTGTAGTGAATTTCGTTTACGATTTTAACATCCTGTAAATTTTGTTATGCTCATGCTAGACTGTGCTTATCAGTGTCCTTTTACAGAGATGATAATTGAAGCAATAAATTATAGCTAGTCTGGGAGTGGAGTGAGAAGAAATTAATAATTGAAAGTATTGTACCCAATCTATTTAAGGAAATCTGCTACTCAAAAAATCATGCGGGAGGGGAGGGTAGAACAAGTGGAACATGCAAGGATATGCACCCACTGAAAGTTAATCTCCTTCCCCCAGCTCCCTGACAGCCAGGGTTAGTTTATGGTTGCAGTGGTCTGTGTCATGTTGAGGTAAAAGGTAGTGCTTGTGCTGTGTGTATGTGTAAGGCAAGGTACATGTACAGGTTTAACGCCCCTTAAAAAAATGTGAGGTTTTAAGTTGTAAGGTTTGTTACGAACAAGGTCCTCCACCAAACAGAGTTATCCGATAGGATTAGGGGAGAAAGACTAGACAGAGAGAGCTTTAGTTTTAGTAGAGGTTTTACAGCACTCGCAACTGCATAAAAGGTCATATGAGCGCCAGAAGATTAGAGGTGTTACAAGAGAGTAACAAACATAAAAAAGAAAAAGGGGAGATAAGGACGATAGATCTTTGACAGGAAAGAAGAAACAAACCACACCAGAGCACCCGTCAACCACCCACTGGAGACAGAGAGAGGGAGAGAGACTAAGATAAGGTCTTCACAAAGAGTAATTTTCTGTAGCATGGTAAATAGATTGTACATTGCACACACACGTCAACACACCGACCACAGACACGTATACACTTATATACACGGACGTACACACAAATAGTCATTGGATTGACATACAGATGGAAATAGAGGGAGAGAAACTAAACAGAGATATTTAGAGGGAGAGAGAATATTCAGAGAGTGAGGGGAAGAGAGAGCTAGAGGGAGAGAGACTGGACTGAGAGAGAGAGAGAGAACACACACAGAGGCCTAAACTAAATCGAGATAGAGGGCAAAACTAGACTGAGAAAAATGGAGAAAGACTAGACCGAGAGGAGAAAGAAACAGAGCAGGGAATGAGAGAGAGAGAAAGTGGGAGGAAGGTTAGACCGAGATAGAGAGAGAGACTAGACAGTAAAAAAGTAAGTGTAGGAGTTGAACCCTATCAACCCAGGTTATTTCAGAGGCGGGACCTCTGAATTTAACATCAGTCTCCAATAGAACCGAGCAAAAATGGTTGAGAGCCTCGAAAACTCTACAAAACGACCCCAGTTCAGGAACGCCCAGTCTAGGATTTGAATCGAAGCCAATAATAAAAGCTTGTCTGTCAATGTCTGATGGTGATCAATACATCCGAAGAGGAAAATATTTCTCCAGCGAAATAGAGGAATTTGAAGAATTAAAGTTAAAGGTTAAAATGACATGTGGCTTCTGCTGTGGCCAATGAGACCACTTCTACTTCAGGTAAAGAAAAGTTTGCCAGTTTGAAATATATATTTAAAAGCTCCACTACCACTTGTGGATGTGAGCATCATGCGAGTTTCTTCGTTAGTTTCAACATGTCTTATTTGTGAAGCTTCATATGATTTACTGCCCACAGTGACTGCTGCTCTCCAGATGGGTCTGTCAGGAGCTAGACTCTCCCATGTCAAAGTATGTCAAGAGACATTTTCCGGGAAAATCTGAGGCCATCCGCTCCATTGTCCAGCATGATACCTACTGAGCTAATGGAGGGTCAAGACTTCAAGACTTGACAGAGCAGAGGGAGAGAGACTAGACACACACAGATGGAGACAAAACTGAGAGAGTGGGAGAAAGACTAGACAGAAACAGGGAGATACGTCAAGAGAGATACATGTGCTTGTTGGTGGTCACTTGAGAATTAATTTGGCATGGAGCTTCTTATTAAATATATACAAGTGCCTGCCATACACAGTGACCACGAAAACACCTATCAATCATACAAAGACAGCCAAGCACACATAGTTCCAACACAAACCACCTCGTTTTCATATTTTATTTTGAGATGATAAGGGTGCAACTCACATCAACAAATTGGATTAGTTGCAGGCCAACAATTGACGATGGGCAGCCAAAATTTTTTGACTTTACAAGCAAAAGAGAATTTTTAAAATTTTTACACTAGGAGATCTGTCAAGAAAAAAATGTCGATGTATAGACAAGATGGATGGAGGGGAGATGTATCTTACTAAAAAATTGTCCTTCTGATAGAACTGAATGCCCACATGTTTCAAAGGGGAAAAAGTAAGAGTATATTATATATGTAGTAGTAGAAGGCACTGCTGCGTCACAACATACAATAGAGTTTATTCTGTATTGGTCTATATTTTACGACCTGTGGTGATGGCGTATCAGGAGGCAAATGAGGCTAATGACAAGGTAGATGTGTTGTTATAAAAAATAAAGGCTTGAACATTTTCATTAAATTTTTTTAATTGAAAAAAAAATTAAAATCAAAGAGGCAAAAGTTGAAACAGCTTAAATTTTAACACAGCAAAAAATAAAATTACATCATTGTTCAAAACGTTTAAACACAATGCTGCAAATTAAAATTGCAAAGTAACAACTGAGATTGAAAATTTCAGTTTGAGTTTCTGATCTGTTAGAACCAACTCACCAAAGAAAAACTCAACTTGCAAGACTCCAAGCATAAAGCATTTTTTGTTGTTGACAAAATGCATCTTCATGAAGAAATGGCAGTGGATAAGGAATGGTGTATATTATAAATAAACCCAGATTCCAATAATAAGTTGTATTTCTCATTCAATTCCTCAGCAATGCATCCAGGAATGTTCCACTTTCAAAACTTCAGGGCAGAGAAATATTCAACGGCACACAGTATAAAAAGAAAACAAAAATGTGAGTGTGGCTCTGTGAAAGCCCACCAGAAAGTTATTTTGAGAGATCAGTAAAAATAGATCAAGAATTTCAAACAAGGTTTTATCAGAATAAGGAAAAGTAAACCATTTCAAAATCTAAAATCAACATGATTTTGCACAAATACTTTTCTATTTTTTCAACAATTATTTGGAAGTCAAAACAAATTTCCCTCAAATCTGAAATCGTTTGGTCCTGCAGATAGACATTAATTTTCGCGTGAACCCCCTAGTGTAATAATATCAGATAAAAGGGAACCTTATGGCCTTACAAGAGAGACCCAGAGTTCATGGGCATCTTAGCCAAAGTCAAAGATAAACCAATGATACATCTTTCAATTCATCGTTTTGGCAACCTCGTTATGGGAAATTTTTAAAACTCATTTACTCAAAACTTATCCCTCATATATATACCCCTATGCTCTTTGAAGTACTAAAACTTTTTAGAAAGTTCCAATCGTATTCATATAAAACACAAAATGCTCAAAACTTAAAAAGACGAATCCTTCGAAATACTAGAAAAGAAAATCAGTAACAAAATTTCATTTTCTCCAAGTCTACCATTTATCTCATTGTCAAGCACATATCTGAAAGCAATTACAGCATCTTGATTTTGGTACTTTGTACAAATGATGAAGTCTTTTATACCTTCTCTCTCTCGCTCTCTCTCTTTTTTCTTTCTTTCTCTCTCAGTCTCAATTCAAAATCTATTCCTGTACACATCAAGTATTGACTCCAGAGTTCATAAATTACAAGAGTCATCAGTGATCCAGCAAGTAATACATAGTATGATTTTCCCATCCTAAAATCATATTATTTCTTTCTTTACTCTCACTGCTTAATAACACACACACATACACACACACACACACATGTATACAGATATAGGTGTATAATTATATACATATATTGCTCAAATAAAAAAACAAAAACTGTAATGCAAGCAAAGAAAATATCACAGTAAAACATCTGCAATTACGTGCAAGTCTATCTTTCATTCGTCATTGCAGCACAGAGCTTGAATGGTCATGCACCTAACAGCAGATATACATGTATGTATGCTACCTCGTAAAAGATTTAGCCCAGCACCAGGTTAATCATGCAAAAACATTGGCAGAGCAAGGCAAAATATTCAAATTCTTTTCATCTTCTAATTGTTGAAGTGAAACACCTTATCAAAAGCTATTACACACATAACAGGTCATTTCCAAGAGAGAGCATTGGGCTGTCCCCTTGGTTTTATGCATCCCGCATAATTTGATCATTTTTTGCATAATTTCTGATTATTTTCCTTTATCATTCTTTGTTAAAATTAACAGAATCACATAATTTCACATTTTTGGGCTCAGTTGGCATAATTTCAAAATTTTTCTTGCATAAAACGACGGGGACAGATAGGGCTGACGTTGCATTTTTTCATTGAGAAAAAGAAAATGGCACCACCACCTTAACGTGAACTTAACTTCAGCATGACTGCCAAGAAAGAAACTAACTGCACCACACCAGCTTGCTAACTAGAGCAATTTTTTTTAAAGGGCTCGTACACAAGCTACTGAGAATAGTTTAAGACCTTCGACTTGAATGAAAGTAGAGTACTTTAAAATAAGAAGGGTAAAGAAAAACATTTAAGCACTGAAAGAAAATTTCTTTAAAAATTGCCTCAGAACTTCTTTAAATTTGGCAAACAATTTCATCAATGAAGAAAAACATATTCTTGAACTTGAACATAGAGAAACAAATAAATGATATGATGCAGCCTAATTTAATACAAAATTCAGTATAATGTGAGTGTGAGAGGGAAATGGATCATTTCACCTGGAAAGGAAACTTTCAAATCTGACAAACTTTAGTTTCAGCAGCGACCTAGCTACGTAAATGACACAGTACAGCTTGGGCCAGACCGCAAATCTGACCATTTAAGCACTGAAAGAAAATTTCTTTAAAAATTGCCTCAGAACTTCTTTAAATTTGGCAAACAATTTCATCAATGAAGAAAAACATATTCTTGAACTTGAACATAGAGAAACAAATAAATGATATGATGCAGCCTAATTTAATACAAAATTCAGTATAATGTGAGTGTGAGAGGGAAATGGATCATTTCACCTGGAAAGGAAACTTTCAAATCTGACAAACTTTAGTTTCAGCAGCGACCTAGCTACGTAAATGACACAGTACAGCTTGGGCCAGACCGCAAATCTGACCATTTAAGCACTGAAAGAAAATTTCTTTAAAAATTGCCTCAGAACTTCTTTAAATTTGGCAAACAATTTCATCAATGAAGAAAAACATATTCTTGAACTTGAACATAGAGAAACAAATAAATGATATGATGCAGCCTAATTTAATACAAAATTCAGTATAATGTGAGTGTGAGAGGGAAATGGATCATTTCACCTGGAAAGGAAACTTTCAAATCTGACAAACTTTAGTTTCAGCAGCGACCTAGCTACGTAAATGACACAGTACAGCTTGGGCCAGACCGCAAATCTGACCAATCCCGTGGCAAGTGCATTGTTTGGCTGATGACACTTTAATAGTAGCCAAAACCGATGAAGAACATGACAAGATCATGCGCAAAGTGCTTTACAGAGCAAGAGAAAGCAATGTGCATTTTAATGCAAAAAAATCACAACTTAGAAAATCAGAAGTGAAGTACATGGGAAGAATAATTTCCCAGGATGGTATAAAACCAGACCCTGCAAAGGTCAGAGCCATAAGTGAAATGCCACTACCAGAAGATAAAACTAGAGTCAAAAAGACTACTTGGGAAGGTACATTTCCTGAGCCCATTCATCCCGAATATGTCTACCATAACAAGCCCACTGAGATACTGCTAAAGAAAGATGTGCCAAGACATTGGTACCCTGAAAACACAGAAGCAGTGAACAAACTAAGAGAATTAATATTGAGCCAAAATCCTGTACTGAAACTGTTTGACTCAAAGAAGCCAGGGACAATCAAGTGCGATTCTTCAACAAAGGGACTAGGGGCATGCTTGCTCCAGGACAACCAACCGATCGCATATTCATCAAGATCTTTGACAGAGACAGAAGTAAGCTATGCAAACATTGAGCGTGAGCTCCTAGCGATAGTGTTTGCTGCAGAACAATTCCACCAATTCATTTTTGGAAGAGAAGTACTGGTGATCAGTGATTACAAACCATTAGAGGGAGGACTTCCGTAAGAAGCGACCACTATGAGACAGAGCAGAATTGAGGGCTAGGGGTAAATCTAGCGTAGGGTTAGGGTTTGGGTTTGGGTTAGGCCTCTTCTTTATTGTGTGTGATGGAGTGGTCGCTCGTTACAGAAGTCCTTCCCTATTAGAGACGATCTTGAGAAAACCATTGCACCAAGCTTCGCCAAGAATCCCAACTGATGATCTTACGACTACTCCGATTACAAACTGGATGTTCAGTACAAACCCGGATCTCAGCTATACATTGCTGACACCAGGGGCGAAGGCTGACTTGTTTGACAGGGTAATCAAAGTGAAATGGGACCAGATATGGCCTGTAGATATCACACAAGAATCTTACTCGAGGCGGCGACTCTGAGTTGTGAATGAAAACAAATCCGGAATTCATATTGTATGTTCAACCGCCAAAATAATCGGGAAAGTATCTTATTAAATATCAGTTCCCACTAAAATTAAACTTAACTTTAGATGTGAATACATAAACAAAGCAAAGAAGCAGAGATGTCAGTACTAGATCTATATGTTATAGATCTACCAGTGAGTCTAACTCTTTGGTAGAACATGACAATTATTATTTTTTAAATTTCACATTTGGCTGTTTTTGTTAGCCTTTCGCGGCCAGGAGCTGGTGTCATAATCGAGGTCACGATCTGATTATAGGACGGTAAAAAGTCGAGGAAAAAAAACAAGCACAAGCAGCAGTCAAGAGATTATTAAGAGTTAGTTCCCCTCACATTTGTGAGGTAGACTCGACCAGTGTTAGTTAGCTTACTTAATCAGGGCTTGTGATTGATTTTAACTGTGGCCCCAAAGGGGTGAACAGGGTATATGTGGCAAGGAAACAGCTTTGACTGCCATGCACATGTTCCCTTCAACTCTATTCCAGCCTCACTTTAAGCTTACTTAATCAAAGCTTGCGACTGCGTATGGAGTGGTCCGAGAGGGGTGAGGAGGCTATTTCTGTGGCCGTGAAACCGTTTTGAATGTTAGGCATACTGTTCGTTGTTGGTTACGAACGTCTTTTTACATTTAATTTATGAGGTTTACGTTTAAGGATGAATTTGACAGCGACAATGTTTCAAAATTAGAAAGGGAAGCAGTGATTATTTGATTATATAGACGCTTCGCCCCTGGCTGACACATTGAGAAGAGCCTCACCACCATTAACACATCAAGAGAGACACGAAATTCCCCTGGAGGAAATACTGAGAGTACACTGTACGACAGCCACAATGCCTGCCATAACAGAGAAACTCAAAGAAATCCAAAAAGAAACCAAGTCTGACAAGATACTGAAAGATGTCTTACAATGGGTGAAAAATGACTCATGGCCTCAACAGAAAAATATGTCAATGACAGAAAGACACAACTACAAACTCAGACATGACATGCATGAGGAAAATGGAATTTTGTTCTTCAATAACAGAATGGTCATACCTGAAACCATGAGGGAAGAAATATTAACCAAACTGCACACAAGTCACCTTGGCATCGATAAAAGTAAGGCCAGAGCCAGAGAGAGCATCTATTGGCTAAGAATATGTACTGACATTGAAGAAAAGACGAAGAAATGTGATATATGCGCTAGCAATCAACCACGAAATGGTAAGGAATCGATGATTCCTCACAATCTGCCATCTATCCCTTGGGTCAAACTAGGAGCAGACATTTTTTAATTTAAGGGAAAATCATACCTTCTTGTGGTGGATTATTATTCAAAGTATCCTGAAGTAGCATACGTGAACAACAAAACAGCACAGTCGGTGATCAGGTCCTTAAAACCAAATTTTGGAAGAAATGGGATACCACAAGTACTCTTCGCTGACAACATGCCTTTCTCCAGCTACAAGATGAAAGAATTTGCAACAAGCTGGAACTTCGAAATCAAAACATCAAGTCCGAGGTATCCGCAGTCAAATGGCCAAAGTGAACGTTTCGTCAACATTGTCAAAACACTGTTCAGGAAATGTACAGAGGAAGGATCTGATCTTAACATAGCTCTAGTCGGATACAGAAACACTCCCATCACAGGTTTGCCGTACTCTCCAGCCCAGCTGCTCATGGGCAGAAAATTGAAAGATCTAGTCCCAACGGATCCCAAGATTTTAAAACCACAGTTACCTGTTCATGCTCCAAACCTGCTTCAGCAAAGAAAAATAGAGCAGAAGAAACACTACGACCGACACACAAAGAGTCATCCAGAACCTGACGTGGGAGACAGCGTGCGAGTGCACACAGGAAGATCCAATAATTGGGAAAAGAGAGTCGTCACCAGTATGAGCCAAGCACCCCGATCTTACTACTAGACCTGCATGTGAGCCTCAACCAGATTGTCTGAAAATTTTTCGCACCCACCACCCCCCACCCCCTGTAA
>NW_004797773.1:237635-267745 GCF_000002075.1 Aplysia californica | reverse complement strand
CCCCGTAACGAGCAACCACTATGAGACAGAGTAGAATAGAGAGCTAGGGGTAGATCTAGGGGTAGGGGTAGGGTTAGGGTTTAGGTAAGGGTTAGATCTAGGTCTCTTCTTCATTGTGTTGTTGGGGTGGTTGCTCATTACGAAAGTCCTTTCCCCCCTTTTATTAATATCTGGTAAATGTGACCCCCCCTTTTATTTGGAACCCCACAGAACACTAACAACTTGGTTTCGTTCACCCATATTAAAACAACAACAGGCCTAACACGAGTATGTTTACCACCACAGACTATAAATAGAACAGCTCTCTTCGCTTACTCTGCGTGTAGCACTGGTTGTCACGGACAGTGCCGCAAGCTGTACTGTCTCATTTACATTGCTAGGTCTCTGTTTTAGAAAGAGTTTTACGGCATTTGTGGGTCAAACATATAAGTGCTGAAGATTAGTGGTGTTACTAGAGAATAACATACAAAGAAAAGATGAGAAGAGATAAGGACAATAGATATTTGACAGGAAAGAAGGAGCATATCCCATCATAGGACCTGCCAGCCCCCTACAAGATAAAACTTAATTTTATCTTTTAATTTAAGCCTTGAAAATTTATTTGAGATTGAGACATCCTTTTTTTAAAACAATAAATGCAAATTTCAGGAAAGACTATAAACATGGGTAGAGCAGATCATACAGAGCAAAACATCTGTTAAACAATTGCTTAACTCAAAAGAGTGTCAGAATGTCATGTTCCAATACAAATACACTGCTCATGGTTTAATGAAATAATAATAAAGTAGTCTCCATCTAAGATCCTGGTGCTCAGGAGCAAGGAAAATGTGGGATCTTAGGCGAACCGGGATCTTAGCCGAATGGCCAAAGGGAAGAATCCACAGTAACTCGTGGTCAGGCCCATAATCTGTGCAATGAACTTCCCTTACTTTAAAATGAACTGACGTGACTCCTTGGCACTAAAAGTTCCTTTCAGAAGTAAGTTTTTCCTTTTTTTTTTTGTGGGGGGGGGGCTTTAAAAAATACTGTGTCAGGTGGGAACCAGTTGGCTCCAAGCAATGCCCCCCCACCAAAATGTATTGTTTTCCATCTCTAACGGAGTTCCCTGCCCATGTCATGATGCTTCATAAATCGTTGAGTTGTGACCACACCCACCAAACTTTAAAGAGAGGAAAGGCAGGTTCACTGCCAACAAAAGACCCCATTACGCAGAAGCGATTGGACAGTCCATGAGGATGGGTGCCAGTCTGTCCAGGAAGTTAAATCGCAAAACTGAAAGGCGAGAGTGATGGTCGGGAAAACATAAGCGTCCATGAGTTCACAGTTTGATAGAATGCAGTCTGGTGCTTGCTTGTAGGCCCTCCCCACCTGGTGTGTGATGTAAGATCAGGCTGACAGCTCAGGTGATAAGGGAAAGCAAGGCATCGACGAGTTCACACCTTGATGCAATCCCGTCTGGGGTAAACATTGTGACCGCTTATCAACATTTACAACACAGGTGTGATCGCATTCACGAGAGTGAATGATCCGTGACGCGACGGACCGTACAATGATCG
This sequence comes from Aplysia californica, assembly GCF_000002075.1. Lineage (NCBI taxonomy): Eukaryota > Metazoa > Mollusca > Gastropoda > Aplysiida > Aplysiidae > Aplysia > Aplysia californica. The sequence goes on along the minus strand of NW_004797773.1, from coordinate 266,189 downwards.
CAAAATTTTCGCTACTTGGTTGGTCAGCTGAGCGCACCCAGGTTTCTTATTCATTTTTCTTAAATAAAGAAAAAAAACAACAAATTACGACCTGAAAAGCGGGATCTTAGCTGAATGTAACTCCTTCATCCATAAGCAGTGGGATCTTAGGCGGAGACTACTGTATATCTCAAATGCAGAGAAACAATCCTTGTTGACTTGAGATTCAGAGGAATCTGCTTGAACCAAACACAGTTTAACTAAAAGCAGTGATAAACAAGCTGAAAATAAAATGCCTGAGTTTTTGTTTTTCTTTTCTTCGAGCAACCCCTCTGAACTTAAAACCCAGCTAAACCTAAGAAAACCCAGAGGTCCTGCAGATTTCGGTTTAAACAGACTCCACTGTATATCTTTGAAAACGAGATATGCGCTGGTACACCATACGGCTCAACAAACAAGTGTCAAAATCATAGCCTATAGCTACGTACACAGCTCAGAAAGGCAACATGAAGAAACTTATTGAATGAGAAATGCAGAAAGAGTGTACACCCAAGCTGCATTATTAACATATGATAGTTTGAGCCATTAGCTTCAATACACACCCAAATGATAGCAATAAACAGGTAGACACAGGTTCAAAACACAAAGACCAAACTGTCGCTCAAAGTGGATTCTCACACAACATGATTTCTGGCACACAGTTTTTTCTCTCCCTCTCTGTCGACATTATCACTTCTGCCCTCTTTCATTGGTAGTAATGTGCTCTTCTAGTCCTGAGATCCTGTAAATCTGGATACAAGCCTGAAAAAGAAAAGAGGAGAAGGTAAAAAATACAATCAATCATTATAAAAATCAAGTCAAATTCGTATTATTATCTAAAAATGATAACATGGTGGCAAAAAGCAATGTCACAAATTATTGTCATAAATATAATGTACATATAAACAGGAATTAATGCAACTGCCGAGGATGCATTCTATACTTTTCATCTTTTTTCCCTGCATAGGTAAACTTTTCCGCATTTTTGTTTCTTGTGTGAATAGGAAGCGCATATGAAGAACTCTGAGACAAAATAGGCAAACTTCAATATTCAAACTTCCCCTATTTTTCCATTTTAGACTAATAGCGAGATCTATCCCTTTCCTGCTTAAAAAGTTTGTTTGCAAAATGTGTTGTAGCAAATGAATTTATACTGTTTTTCCTATAACAGCATACAGATTGTGAGTAAAATAATCGGCTTTGTCTAATCTTTTTTCCCCCTTTTTGATAACAATAATAACAGACCTTGCCACACAGCTCTTGGTTGCTACAGCAACGACACTGATGCTATATTTCCAGAACACATTGTGTTGTTTCTTATCTTTTTTCTGACTATGTTTTTCTAAGAAACACAGTTGAACCTGTCCAAAACAACCACTTATTGTTGTGAAGAAAAGTAGTTGCCTTATACAGGTGGTCCTCTTGGACAGCGCCATTAAAATTAAGGGACAACATAACGAGGGACGTGGGAAGTGGTCATTAGTAGACCTGATGGTCTAGGACAAGTGATCGTTAGAGCAGGTTCAACTGCAGTTCACACACAAATGTAGCTAGGTCTAAATTCAAAACAAATCAGTTCATAATGTACTGCTCTCTATAGTAACTTAACATGTGCACATGTAATTCAAATCTTGAAGACGGATGCATCAAAACAAATTGAACAGTCAGTACAAATTACAATAAATTAGAATAAAACACCTCATGACCACTTTTATCCTCAAAAATTCAAAAGCTGACTAATCACAATCCTTGCCATTTAGACAATTATTTTGCTACAAGTGGCCTACACAGAATTAAAAATACCCATCCAAAACCCTAACAACCCCCCCAACCACCCCCCCCACAATTGCTGACTTTTTACATCAAATCAGAAAATCAGCATCCCAAGTCACAAAACATAAGGCAGTCCATGTGCTCACGTTGTTGCGATGAGGAACCAGAGCTGTGTGGTAGATTCTGCCTCCGGCTTTCCTCCATTGCCCTCCTCAGCTGTTCATCTTCGTCCAAGCCACCTGAGCAAAAGTACATTTGGAGGAAAGTTTTGGTTAAGTGGGCTCAAAGGTCAGTTTCTGGGTCCAGAGGACCTACTTTTTTCTTCCCAACGCTGTAGCATTAGTATTTCCACATTCTAACAAAAGGTACAGCTGGAAGAAACATCCAGCAATATCACTGTCACCGCCATGCTTTATAATTACACACATATGGTTCATTTCAAGAAACCAAATGGCACCAAAAATCTCTTAACTGGTGAGGGAAAAAAAAACCCCACCCAAAACCCCCTCCCTCAGAATATTGTTGCCATCCTTTCTTATGAAAACAACAACTGTTATAAGTAAGTTTGATTAAAAAAGAGAAAAGACATGACAGTATGGAAAGAACTGTTTAAAGTGGGCCTGAAAATGTGTATTTAAAAAAAATTTTGAATTAGGTTTTAATGTATTTGGACCAATATCAAACCACCAAAACAGAACTTTATTAATATTATAAGCCATAAGCTATGAATGCTTTATATAAAATGCTCTGAAAGCTCATATATATACAGAAGTAAACACTAAATTTCTAAGTACACAAAAAAAAGGGAGCCTTTTCCTCTTCATCTCATCAATGTGTTAGTTCATTCTTCTTGAATACTCCCAACCTGTATAGTCTTGATAGCCAGGAGCAGAAGGCTGAGTGTTGTGAGCTCCGTTCCTCCACCCATCACTTCCTTCATAAGGAGCACTCGGAGCTGCTGACCCCCCAAAATATGACGGACTGTGTGGTCTGCGTCCCTGATGAAATCTAGGTCGGCCGCCAAATAAATTGGTGAAGGAGGAAAAAGGTGAACTGGCTCGGGAGCCGCTTGCACTTCCTCCTCTAGAAGATCCTGGCTCACCTGTAAGGAGAAGCCATTTATTTATTATATATATATATATATATACTATACAAGAAAGAAACGTTTCAAGGAAAAAGATGTAGTTGTACACAATCGTTATTATTACAGTAGCAATATAGAATATTTGCTATCATTACTGTTAGACTAACTGGCTGGTGAAAGGGTGATTGTAATTCACATCACCAACACACTGACAGTCTCACTCATTTCAGTGCCATCTATTTCTGACAATAGAGGCTAAATCCGCAAAAAAAAAAAAGAATAAAAGAATACAGGAGATAAAGATCTAAAGATTAAATAAATAACTCACATCATAATAACTTAATTTGACCTATTTTCACATCATAGAATTTTCGTAGGTTACTTTTGAGACTAAGATTTATTCTTGATAAAAAAAAACAACTCCAAAAACTCCCAATAACAGAAAAGATTTCAAATATCAAAATTTCATAGTACACCTTAAGAGGTATGAAAATGTCTTTCCTTTAAATAGGAGCCCCGCATGAAATACACAGTTTAGACCAATATAAAATATGTCTGAGACTATAGAGACTTCTGAAAAACCGATCTGGTAATCATAATTTTATTTTCTTTCGCGTTTTCTCACCTGGACGTAAAAAGGCATCCATGAGTATTTTCAGAGGTCCTCTGGTGTATGCCAGCCCAACCAGGATGCCAGCCAAGTGACCTGGGGGGGAAAAAACAGAAAAAAGATTTCAATGGTAAGATAGAAAACAAAATAATAGTCCAGTCGAACCTGCTGTAACAGCCACCTGTCCAAGACGGTTGCTTGTTCAAACGACACTTCCAGCTTCCCCCACCCCCATGGGTTTTTTTTTTACCATCTATTATGATGACACTGTCTATGATGTCTGCCTGTCTAAGACAATTACTTTTTTTCTCATCACTGGATGACTGTCCTGAACAGGTCAGAGCACACTTCCTAGCTGACTCACACCCAAAACCAAATTTTCTCCTGACTAGAAAGTTTTTCCATTCCACCTAGAGTCAGGATAGGGAATTGAGTTTTCTCCTGTAATATAAGTCAAACGTGCAAACTGCAACAACTGCTTTAAAGAATAATCTTTAAAGATCGCAGTATATTTTTCTCAGCTGTATATCCTAATAATAACCCTAATGTAGATCCTTATGTCCTTTCGCTGTATTATTTTGTTACACACAGGAACTTCTAGAAAGACAGATATATATCTTTTAAAAAGCAGAAAAGCAAACCATTACTACGAAAAACTACTTGCTTACCGATAAAAGACGCATTTGGAGTAACCAGCTGAATGAGAACCAACTCCGCCCAGAACATGTACTTGGAGGGCACAGGAATAAAACCAAAGGCATATTGAACGCCAGGAGGTGAATACTCTGTGGTAACCACCTTCAATGCAAACAGAACACCTGGAAAAGAAAAGTGTTTCCTAAAAGAAGGGTTGTGAAGTAATTAACATAATTTTCTTTTTCTAACAATAAAAATACAGAGACTGTTAGCAGATTATTTAACACACTATCACTATGCTGTTGTAAAAAAAAAGAAAATACCGAATCAAAGCAGTACACAAAATCATTCAAGCACATTTTAAATCCACATGTAAAAGCAGTAAGTAAAGATTAAAGGACCCTGTAGCAATTAAAAAGGAAAAGGCGGAGTTTAAAAAATAGAGAGATAATTCGCTTTCTCCCAAACCCTTCACAACGAATTCAGGCAAGTTATACAACCAGCTTCATCCGTTTAATAATAATAATAACCCCAAAAAGTTTATTTATAAAGCACTGATTTTAGTGTGGCAGAGAAAAGGTCATGCTACTAACCTGAAAATCCCACAGCACAACTTGTCAAGTAGCTCTGGTCACCCAACAGCTGGCTGAGAGCTATACCAAGACCAACATAAACGATGCTGGTGAGGGGTGTGAAAACGGCCACCAGATACGCAAAGTACGGACTTCCGAACCTGCGCTCCAGTGTGATGCCTTTGTAGAGCAGGCTCACCATGTTGAAGTACAGGTGCATGTCAGAGGCGTGGTAAAACGCTGCCAGGATCATGCGCTGCCAGTCATGATGCTCGTACACTGAAGATAGTTTAAGAAAAAAAAGAAAGACACATGATAGAAAAGAAAACTTTTAAAGATTTTTTACTCTATGATTTCTGTAAAGGAGAACAAAACAGAGTCCAGTAGGAGATGGATGAGGTGGAAAGAGGGTGATGAAGATGAATGGTAAATACTCCAGGCAACTGCATAACAAAGAAGAAAGCGCTGGGTTGAAGTCACCAGGGTGAGAGATCAAGGACAGGCCATGTTTTCGCTGTGTGCATGTTTAACCATGTACAAAATTGTATATGTTCGTTGTGTGTATTCTAGACTGTTGTAAAAATATAATATATCTCATAGAAATTTTTACCATACTGATACAGTATAACACGGATAGCTTGAATTCATCGGGACCGGCCTCGTTTGAGGAATCCATAGTTCGAGGGAGATCTTACAAAGATAAAGAAGGAAAAAAAACGTGACTGCAGAGCAGGCACTCTTCAACAGATGCATGATTTCGAGTCTTCTGTGTTCGACCTATCTGCGTTATACTGTATATGCATAAATACTATGTTTTACGTACACACAAGTCTATTAATTTTTAAGGTGTGATACTTTTATTAATGTAGTAATGTGCATTGAGCCTTTTTTAGAAAATGGAAATGCGCATCATAAATGCTACAGTGCAGCATCTCTATAACAACATCGTCCGGAACTGAAAAAAATGTCGTCATAGAGAGTTGCCGTTATAGAGAGGCAACCATATTACTAATGATATCATATATATGAAAGGAAAAAATCTGGATATGGGCACCATGTTGTTATACAGAGGAAGTCGTTATATCAAAGGATGTTATAGAAAGGCTGCACTATATTTACTATTATTATTATTTAACAAATTTCTACGACCTACCTAAATATGAGCTCATGCAAATGGCATGGGGTGATGGAAACTGCCTGGGAAAAAGATCCAAAAAGATAGCAGCCTGGCCGACCACAAGGGCCAGCGTAACTGGAGGAATATGTTCCAAGCCCATGTTCATCATCTGTGCTGCTAACAGCATCACACCAAGGTTGCCTCCCCCTCTTCTGTGATTCACCATTGTTGGGGATTCTCTTCAAACACTCTCAGGAGTAAGTTAGGCTATGAAGTCACACTGCTAAATCTTGCAAATCTGGAGAAAGGACACACAATTCAAATCATAACCCAGACAGACTATAACGATTAAAAAAAACATTCTTAGCTTCCCAGCAAAGCATTATATAAGTTTAAACTAAAAGATAACATTATAGTGCAGTCGAAAATTTGTGGCGCAACTTATCCTCAAATATTTCTTTAAGGGGTGAATCAATTCAATGCCATCCATACTTTGCACAGCAGTTTGTACCAATTTGTCTTAACTGTTTAATCATATTTCCCAGAACAACTGGGGCTAGATTATAAAATTTTTCTTCATAAATTTATAAAATACAGCACTTCCCGCTTCTCACATACAATTTGACTACGCATGGCCTACATCACAGCTCATCAATGACAATTTTTACTTGCAAAACTTGTTACAACAAATTATTTTTTATAGTGAACACATTTTTTGCACTATATCTAATGGATCTCAAAACATGCATTCAATTCTATGTCCCGATTAGAAAAACATGACGGACTTGCTATTAAAAGCAATATTGCCCCAGCTGTAAATAACATTAAAAAATCTATAGAAACCACCCGCTTGGATTTTTTATTATTAAGGAATTTTCTAGAATACAGCTTGCAGGAGTTTACAAAAATGATGATCTGCAAGACAAATTGACAAGTCACTGTGCAAAAATTGGAGAACATTATGTTCGATAGTTGAGGAGATATTTGACAATAAGTCACGCCACGAATTTTTGACCGCACTGTAACTGCATGTAGGAAGTGTTAAGCTGTCAAATATATCCTGAAATTAACAAAAAATATCACTGATGGTTAAACATAAAAACTGTTGCCGTAAAACTATGGGTTTCAAAAGTGACAGTAATAAAAACCCACTCTCTCACTCACTACACACTGTGCAAGGAAAGTTGAGAGAAAAAAACCTTGATGGGGAGTCTTGTCTATTAAATTGAATGCATGTTGAGTGACATAAAATTAACATTAACAGTGTCCTGGAGGGCTTTTCTGTGAGTGAGAAAAATAGAAAATGGAGATACAGCTGGGAGGAAAGATGAAAAGGCCAAAAAATTTCTTTGACTTTGTGTCTTAATCAGTGCATAGTGCAGGCTACCTACCTGCCTCCCTAGACATCAGAAATTATACTCTTCTATACAAACGAAAAAACACAGCTGATAAAAACCTGTAAATTCTTAGCTATATATCGACTGGTCCAAGGGCTAGAAATCAAATGGCCCCATGATCGGAAAAGTAAAGGAAAGTAAAATTAAGTCAGATCTATTGGAACTTTTATATATATATTGATGTTTAGGGATGTTGTCATGCTTGAATAAAAAGGGCCAAAAAAAGATGATATTATATGAAATCCTTTTGTATACTAAAAGAATTTCGTATTAAACGGCCTTAGGGGGGCTCTCGAGGTCTAGAGGTTAGGTAAAGGTGTTCACCTCTCATCAAAGGTCATGGGTTCAATCCAAGCAGCGACCTAAAAGTTAAGTTTTCTTCTCTACAATTGTCTCCTTTCACCTCATTTCCGGCTCTCTAGCAATGTTCTGCCATATATATATGCTTTCGTCTCAACTTACAAGAGCAGAGTAAGTCTGATTTCCTGTTTGGACTTCTCTGTTGACATCCACCCTTTGCTGGGGGGCTCTATATCTGTCGTCTGCTTTCGTCTCCACTTTCTTACCCCACCGCCTCACCTCCTTTGCCCCCTCTGGGCTCCTGGCTCTTTCTGCAGCCTTTCTACTGCTACTGTGCTGCTACTCCCTGGCTCCTTCTTACAGCAGTCTTTTAGTCACACCCCTGATCTTCTGGTAGGAAGGAAGATCTACCTTTAGCCTTCTTCGACAAGGGCGAACAATCTCGGAGGCCCTGAGTGCAAGTTGCAGCAAACTGCACATATGTTCAAGATCCCTCGCTGGTCTAAAATCAATAAGAGTAAGCTTCGGACGCCACCCGGGCAAAATTAAAAATACCCTACCAACTGAAAATGTTTTATAACATGTCCCACACGCTCAATGACCTTAAGCAACTCTGCGGGCGCCGTAAAAAAATTAATTTAAAAAACGGCCTTCATGTTTTTTAAACAAAACAGTCTGCTGTTCGAGAACAAAAACCGAAGACGGTGCTCTGACTCTCATCCCCACTTGACTTTGTTACAATGACTTGAATAGGTTGACTGAAAAATAACATCATCATCATCATCACCATCATCATTACCGACTCAACAATTCCCCTTTCATATAACAATCTGCACCATTACTTTCTCTTTACGTAACAAAAAAAAACGGGCACCAAAATCAGGACACGGAAAAAAAAAAGGTTGACTGAAAAATACTTTATTTTTTTCTACTATAGTCTAGATCTATAGATATAGCCTACTAAATAAAAACAAGTGTAAGGTGTATACCTAGATCTAGATTTTAGATCTAGATCTAGAATCTAGATCATATCTAGATCTAGATTCTAGATCTAAAAACATTGCCAATGTTGGTGTGGAATCAGGTGCTCGTCAATTTTTGGGCAGATCTATCTAGATCTAGATTTCTAGATCTAGATTTCTAGATCTAGATCTAGATTTCTAGATAATATATAGTTGAAAACATTTTACCCTGCAGGTACTGACTGATAGTTGCAGAACTGTAGCAAGATCTAGATCTAGTACATGGGAAATATAAACAGTATAGGAAATGTATACCTTTCAAGAAAAAACACAACCGCTGCATACAGTGATTGTTGAACCAACTGTTCACCATATCAAAACAAACACGACAGGCCTAGCCAGTATTCGCAGATCTTGGAAAAAGTATCGATAATTGGAATCGATTAAAAGCTAGGCAAGCCCAAACAGTTTGTCACAGGGCCGTCACAGGCCTCCCCACCGTGCCCTGCACAATATATTGTGATGGAAGAATTATCACTGACCCTTTCAAAAAGAGTAAATTATCAATTGATTGATTGTAAGAATTGAATTTTATTTTTTATTTTTTTTAAATGAAAGAACATTCTTTGTTGAAGTTTTAATGTGTAATTTGCTTTGATTTGCATACCAAAAGGAAGAAATATTGAACTACACAAGTTGAATTGATATTTAAGATCATGGGACTAACTGTAATTATATGATTGTCATCAATACTCAAATACTTAAATGAATTTGTGACAAAAGGCGGCCCCCGCCCAAAGATAACAAAATAGGCAAGTGTCTTTCAAACTTTTTTAGAATATAGATGAATAAACATTAATGACCAAAGATCTGAGAGGCGTTACCACAGAATTCTACACTCAGTGTAGAATTCTGTGGGTGTTACTCAAGATTGACACATCGTTAATGTCTGTAATAAGATTAAGATTTAGGAATAGTAAAAATTATAGGTCTAAGAAAGAATAATTTTCAAAATCAATGCAAAACAATATCTGTGAAGTATTTGTAAAAGAATAGTATAAGAAAAGTATAGGCAGTAGAAATTGCATAAGTTTTTGAACATTGTTATCATCAGCGGACCCCCTAAGGAGAGATCAGATTTTGAACCCCTCTTTTTTACGATTACAAGCAACAAGCAATACCGCAGAAAACAGTTCGATACTGAATTGTTTCAATGATACTATCTTTGATTGTTTCCTGTTGACAATACTATCACTATTTATAGCTATAGAACGTTCCCCCAGCCCCCAGCCTGTTGTACTGACGTGGCCTTAGCTGTTGACGCAACCTTTCCATCTTGTTACATCTGGTCTTTCAAAAGAATTGGTATGTGTGTAGGGCTTGCAAATGCCTAAGATGTTAAACTTACGTGAATGCTGTTTATAAATCATGAATCATGTTTAGAAATCGATCGGCGGTTCTGAATATTCTGTGCCGTGGAGGAGTAAAAGTTCAAATCATTACATGTCAACAATGAAACAAGAATGAAATTTAGTGAAACAAAAAATTCAACTTATTTTCACGTATTGTAGAAAAATAATTTATTACTTGAGTTGTGGTAGTAGATCTCTAGATCTAGATCTATCTTGATTTATCCTACGAGTAAAAATGTTAAGTAGATCTAGATCTAAATCTAGATCTAGATATAATCAAATAATCAAAGATAGTTAAATAAAGTAAGTAGGATCATTCAAGTTGGCTACCACCACCATAAGGAGTGCAATAAATTTTTTTATACCATACTGATATCTGCTGGCGACCTAGATCTAGCTCCGAATCAACAATGTGACCAGCCAATTGGACTAGAGGAACCTTTCTAGCGTCTCACATTAAAGCGAAATTCGAAGTGACTATTATATTTCTCCGAACGTTCGGGAAAATAAAGTTGAACTGTATTTCTCAGAACGGTTTCCAATCTCGAGATTTTTTGGTTACTTGCGAGATTTAGCGTCATCCTTTCTTTCATTCTGCCATTCTGCGAGGACTGGGAAGAGGCATTTTTTGCATCGATTCAATTTCTAGAGCTAGAGATTTTTAAATGTCTGAATATATTCAGATACTTCAGTTGTGGTTGGGGCAACGTTCCCGGACTATAGGCTACTTCATTTGAAAATACCTTCAAAAGGTACTGCGAGAAAACTAGATTGCTCGACCTTATGTAACCAATTTTTCATTTATGTCACCCAGCAAAAACTAAAGAAATAGAGCCAGCCAACGAAATTTTTTGTCTGTCGAGTCAGAGTGAAGAGTGAGGATTGTAAAAAATCTGGATTGTTTTCCTTTGCGGCACTAGTCGACTTGTGATGTCCCGCCTCAGGAGGCGGCCATTTTGGATTGGAAATACGAAAACGGAAGTGGGGCGTAGTTTTTTGGGACAGCGGAAAGTGCTAACCAAAAAGAAGCCAAAAAAAGGCAGACTGTCCCGGGGTTTTATGCACTCAGCATACTTTATTAAATTTTTTGTTCTGTTTGTACAATTTCAGGTTTATTTCTTTGTGTGCATAAAATCGCGGGGGTAGTCTGCTAAATTTTTAAAAATTAGACATTATGTTTTATTTATTAGGCTATATTTGACCTCGCCTAATTTCACATTTTTGGGTTCTGTTTGCACAATTTCAGATTGTTTTTTTTTTCTGTGCATAGAATCGCGGGGGTAGATTAGTCTGCTAAATTTTTAAAAATTAGACATTATGTTTCATTTATTAGGATATATCTTACCTCGATTGTTATGGGCATGGTGCCCAGCAAAGTCGTAAAAAAGTCGTAAATTCGGCGCTCTGGTCGTAATGCGCCTTGAAGGTAGTAAACATTTGGTAAACGGTCGTAAATTAATCTGCGTAGGGAGTGATGAAGCCAAAACAGGCTTCATTGAACCCTAGCCGCGGTACATGACTCCATTTTAGCCGGTCGCTATTGTGATATAATATTCGTTCTCCTTTTCCCCGTCCGAGAGTACGTTTCACGCAAAAAGCCAGTTATGGCGGCAGGCGAAAGTGTGCGTGACACCGAGGCTTGATTGGGAAAATCAAGATCTACTTTCGCTTTCAGAAATAAGCCGATGATAGACTGATAACTAACGCAACATTTGTGACATGCACGTTGTGCAGTATAGATATATATATATATATATAATATATATATATATATTGATCTGTCTAAACGCTGTGCCGCCACGCAAATAAAATTTAATTAGTACTCGGATTCGTCTCTGTGCTGTCATTGTCATATATGGGGGGGGGGGGGGGGGGAGAAAAGAAAGTACAAGCGTCGTCTGATTTTTAGATTGTCGGGCTCGCTATCGTGACTGGTCAATGAACCTGTGCGCGCATGAGCACCGGCGTTTGTTGTTGGGGTCGCCAAAGTTCATTCAAAGTCTGAGCGTTGCGAAGTATAGGCCTAGAACTACCGAATGGGAGGGGATTATTGATTTTTTTAAAGATGCACTCGGGGGAGGGGGTGGGGGTGCTACAGGCAACACCAGAGGACAAAAACTTTGTATGGGTGATAGTAAATTATAACAATATTGTAGCTTTCTGTTCAAGGCTGGCAAATTTTCATTGTCTCTGCATCTTCTCCCCCCCCCCCCCCCCTCAGTTCTTACAACTCTCTCACTTCATGGGTAATTTTTGCCTTTCATATTCATAATATATGAGTCATGACACCCACATTGGTTCTTCACAGTCGAAATTCTTGTTCAAGGCCCTTCCGAACGCTCAAAGCAGGATTCTTTTTTTAATATAATATATTAATGAGAGGAAAATTTTTAACTCACTGAAATACTTAGGCTAGTCAAACAGGACCCCAGTTCAACACTGACATATGTTGTTGACTGGGTATATTGTGTGTGTGTGTGTGTGTGTGTGTGTGTGTGTGTGTGTGTGTGTGTGTGTGTGTGTGTGTGTGTGTGTGTGTGTGTGTGTGTGTTGTTATGTAACACGCCTCTGGAAAATGGATGACTTTGTTGCATGTTATTTTCGTTCCATATATATTATGTAGGCCTAATGATAATATGTTAATGATGGCGCAAATGAACTCCCTTTTTCGAACTGGTATTGGACTTGATTTGCTGGGTAGTAATTTTTTTTTCCAGGTAGTAAATTTTTTCAGCAAATATTGCTGGACACCCTGTATGGGATAGGATACCACTGAGATAGATGAAGAAGGATATTGCTCAGTGCTTCTTCTCCTGTTTTCCCGTGGATTTCTCACCACAAAAATTCATCTAGGTGTCCTGCGAGCATTGTCAAGTGCACCCCCGCCATAGACTTGAATCTTGCTTTGCAATTTTTCCAAAAGCATTCTATGCGATTTGTGCACGCTCCAGTGACAGGATCTACAAAATATATGTCATGGATTACTGTCTGGTGCTGGTAGGGTGGTACCACCGGGAGGTTTGGAATGCCCTGGTACGCTGCCCAGCCGTCACTAATAATAGTGGTTCCAGGCAGAATGTTGTTTTGGATAATGGGCAGTAAGGTGGCTGCCGTCCTATCGGGTACTTCTTCTATGAAACCACGCCGTGTGCTCCGGCAAATACCTCCAAACACCCAACGCTCAGGTACAGCGTGTCCTCTATTGTATTTTCTCTTCGCTATCAAACTTTTGTCTATTTCTACCGTTTCACCGGGTCCCCCAATTGGTACAGGATTATTTACAAGCCAGTGGCTACAAATGTCCCTAAAATAGGAAAACCATTGAATAACTGAGTCGTTACCAATGAGAGTCAGTTCACACGTTGTGGAAACTGAAATTTTATAGGCCCACAGAAACAACAATTGTACAATGCTTTGAAATTTAAGATGCTGATTTTCAAAAAAAGATTCTTTACGTAAATAAATTTTAGTACTTTTGTGGGAAGGACAGCGAAAGGCTTTTTCGTCACTTCTTCCTGTTCTGATGAGTGTCATGATCCGTCCACATCCAGGCGTAGCACACTGGGGTGGATTAGAGCGAAGAACATTGTTTTGCTGCAAAAACGTAACGGCACTCTCCTCGTCACTGGCAATTTGAAACAATCGGTTCAATGGCGCTACAGCCATCAGGAAAAAAGGCACACTAGCCTAAAACTAAACTCAAATGTTTAAAAATGCGTCGAAACACCACAATCGCAAAAATGCCGTAAATAAGAAATAGCAACAATCGCCAAATTCTCTACATTAAAAACACTGACGGCATTAAAAACACTGACTGCATTAAAAACACTGTACATTAAAAACACTGACTACATTAAAAACACTGACTACATTAAAAAATGCTGAAGAGAACAGAGATTCCAACTTTGATCATGTAGGTAGTTTTGGGACAAGTCGTAAACGTGCGTGTTAAGTAGTCATGTATGAGGTGCGCAGCAAAAGTGTGAGCGAGAACGCACTCCCGTCGAGAAGCGGAATTGAATGTGAGTGAACTGTTGCTAGAGTGAGACGGTTGTGATTAGTCTGGTTAGACACCGGCCGGTAGTTAGTGTGTGTGGACTTGTAAAAAATCGTAAAAGAGGATCTATAGGTGAAGAAGAATATCTCAGTGACCTGACGTGCATATAGGTAAGAATCAGCTACAGTCCGTGCCGGCTTTAAGCACGCTAAACAGCTCTTACCGAATTTTTGCTATAAATAAATGAAACGCCTTTAAGCAGGGTAACTTCGGCTTCAGGCACGCTTCATTTACAAGACAGTCAATACTTTCATGAGTGTGTTAAAAGAAAAACACAAAGAACGCAAGTGATAGAGACACACACTCACATGCGCGGAGAGGAAGGCGGAGAGATGCAAACAGCCGCAGGCGTGGACATACGATCTCGCCTTGGGCAAAGCTAAGCAAAGACCAAAAAAACCCAAAAAATGCTAAGAGAGTCGGGGAGACAATAAAAGGGGGCAGGCTGTGCTTTCTCCTTATTGCCCCTCGCTATCCCATAATCCTGATCTGGTATCGCGCGCGAGGTGAGATCACAGAACACGGTCTTTGGGGGGATGAAGGCAATGGTATGAATGTGGTACAGCGGGCAGTGGTACATTTAAGAACACTTATGCTTACTCCCTATGACCGTGCCTAAAGCTGGCGTGGACTGTATCTTGTTACAGATCACATCAGAATAGACGTAGACCGCATCAAGAGCTATGAAAAATTGCAACGACCCAGGTACATTGAGATTGAGCTGCAACAGCAAATTACATCATTTTAAAAGAAAGCAAAAAACATAACACACAGTAGAACAAGAAAATGTTTTTTAAAGACATTAAACAAAACACATAGATCTAGTAGGACAAGTAAATACAAAAGAACCATCAAAGAAAAAACACAATAGATCTAGAACAAGTAATTAATAAAAGAAAACGCATAAGATAAGATAAGATACATCTTTATTGTCTAGATCCAAACACACACACACACCCACACACGCACATGCACCCCCCCTACACACACACAAACACACATACACCCCCCCCCCCACACACACACACACGCACAAAATAGGCCGTATGTAGTATAGGCCCTATTATCTCTCGATTTCTCGATTAACCACGCATGGGCAAATTCATAGAAAACAGCAAATTGGCTATCGGGCATTTCAGTTGTTCAATTTGGCATATTATTACAACTACTGCTTCCGGTTATAATGTAAACAATCCAAAATGGCCGCCTCCTGAGCCGGGACATCACAAGTCGACTAGTGCCTCCTTTGCTTTTAGCTACGCTACTTTACATTGTGTGCTCTCCGCATCTGCTGCAAAATAAACCACAAATAAAAACAACAATATAACGCAAGCAGAAAACGTGTTGGAAAATTAAGAAACTGCATTTATATATTTATGATATATAATAAGTGATCATGTTCTCGTGAGAACGGAACGATAACTTTGATTTTAAACTTTGCAACCAAAACAAACCAAAAGCTGGGAGTCGTTTGCTAGCATTGCACTAAAAAACATCGTAATCCCGGTTTATATGGTGCGCACCATTTGACTCTATTTGGAACTAACTTAAGGGCAAAGTAGGGAGTTTTGTGCCTTCTCTCTTCCGAATGGACTCTGGGAGACTAGTGTTTAGCACTTTATTTGGGCACCTATGGTGAGCACACTTTGCAACAAAGTTCTTACAGAAGGTAAAGAACGGTTGCCATAACGTTGCATGGTTTAGGAATACAGTGGAGTCCACTTATAACGAGTCCTGAAATAAGGAGAAGTCTGTAAAGACACTATTCTAAAACCCCGTTTTTTTCCCTTCTTTATCTTTGTAAATGAAGTACTGCTATTGCGCAATCAGACAAAACATGCTAGTCAGTTATAGCGGAATATTATTGCTGCTGTGCACAGTGCAGGCCAATTATATATTACGTAAAAGCTTGCCAGTTGTGAAACTTGTTGGTAATCTAGCGAAACTAAGAATAGGAGAGCCAGGGTTGGGTTGATTTAAATCAGTTGATTAAAAAAAATTTTTAATCAACTTGATTTTTAAAATAAAAAAATCAGTGATTTAAATCACTGTTTTAAAAATTTATTTTTATTTAGTTTTTAACATATTTCAACATTCAGAATTCCTTTCCTTGGTTTCATGAAACAGATTTAAAAAAAAGGTTTAGTAGACTAGATCTAATATAATCATGCTTAAAAGTCTGCTTTCCCCACTGTCACTGTAAAATAATACAGTAATCAATTTACTTTTTTTTCATAATTGAAATTAGCATTTTCTTTTTCTTTTTAGACAAACACAAGCTCGCACACACACACACACACACACATAAACACACACACACACACACACACACACACACTAATAAAATGCAAGTTTATTTCTATGCATAATTACCCCCCCCCCCCCCCTTCCTTTTAGACTGACATTTTCTTCATTTTTTGTGTGTAGCCATAATTCACATATATAGCAGATAAAGTCTTTCTTTTGCAGTTGCTTAAATTAATCATTAGTTGAAATAAAGACAATGCATTTTGCTCTAAAAGAACATACTTTTAGCCACCAAAAATCCCGAACTGTGTCGACATAAAAAAAAAAAAATTAAACATTTTAAAAATCCAATTAAAATTTAAAAAATCTGAATTAAAATTTAAAAAATCGATTTTTAAAATTTTTATTTAAAAAATATAAAAAATCACCAACCCTGAGGAGAGCCCGCGTGTGTCAACAATGAAGGCCAGAGCAATTGAGTAGGGAGTGTGTGGCAAGCGCAGACAAGCAGAACGCATCGCATGATAGGCCAGCGGAAGCCTAGTCTAGATTATCTAGGCCTACCATGCCTCTCATTTCACCGATGCGGGGATGGAGAGGTCACAGCAATGTGATGGATGGAGCGAATGTGTGACATGCGCAAGCAGACGGAATGCACTACAGGGTGTGGTTGGGTGGGGGAAAACACAGCGGGCAAGTTAGCCCAGAGCCCTTTCTTTCTGATCGCCAACGAGCTGTCAGTCAACATCGCTAGCGCTAGAGAAAGAAACCTGATTTGATTTTTGGTCAAATAAGACCTAAAGGTCATGTTGAAACAAGATTATCATCTGGGGAGATAACAAAAAGAAATAAACAGAACACCAAACTCAAAGGTAGGCCTACTTTACTGTTTTCCTTGAATTTGTTACTAGATCCCTTATAGCGAGAACCTTGCTATAACGGACATTTTGCACCGGTTCCCTCCCTCTCGTTATAACAGGATTCCACTGTATACAGTAGTCTCCGCCTAAGTAAATTAGTTAGCCAGTCGTGAGGTGAACTTTCGCAGAGGTGAACAACTTGTGTTTCGCGCGCTCATATGACCTTAGCAGTTGCGAGCGCCGTAAAACCTTATACTATACATACAATAAGATCCCGGTGCTCGGGAGCAAGAAAAATGCTGGATCTTATGCGAACCGGGATCTTACCCGAATGGCCAGGGGGAAGAATCCACATCGTGGTCAGGCCCATAATCTGTACAATGATCTTTCCTTACTTTAATAAAATGAACTGACGTGACTCCAGTGCACTTAACATTCTTTTCAGAAGTTGGTTTTTCGCCTTTGTTTTTGTTTGGGGGGGGGGGGGGGGGCTTTTTAAAAAATACTGTGTCAGTTGGGAACCTGTTGGCTTCAAGTAATCCCCCCCCCCCCCCCCCCCCAAATGTTTTACTTTCCATCTTTAACGGAGTTCCCCGCCCATGTCATGATGCATCGTAAGTCGTTGTGCTTTGTCCACACCGACCAATTTTTTAAAAAATGAATGGCAGGTTCACTTCCAGCAGTTGACCCCATTACGCAGAGGCAATCAGACAGTCCTCGAGTAGGGGCGCCAGTCTGTCTAGGAAGTGAGAACACAAAACTGAAAGAGGAGAGCGATGATCTTGAAAAAGTAAGCGTCTACGAGTTCACAGTTTGATGGAATGCAGTTTGACGCTTGCTTGTAGGCCCTCCCCACCTTGTGTGTGATGTAAGATCAGGTGATCAAGGAAAGCAAGGCATCGATGAGTTCACACCTCGGTGTGATCCCATCTGGGGCAAACATTATAACCTCTTACCACTATTTACAACAGAGGTGTGATCACATTCATGAGAGTGAATGATCAGTGACAGACAGTACAATGATTGCACATTTTCGCTACTTGGTTGATGAGCTGAGCGCGCCCAGGTTTCTTTTATTCTTTTTTTAAAATGATTAAATAGGAAAAATAACCAAATTATGACCTGAAAAGCTCGGGATCTTAGCCGAATGTAGCTCCTTCAGTGCAGGATCTTAGGGGTGACTGTTATAGTAAAAATTCTGTTTTAGGCGAACCGGGACCATAAGCGGTTGGATCTTAGACGGAGTCTGCTAACTGTATTATTATTCAAGTCTATACTTTGCTTACGGAAGGTTAGAGTTAGAAGGCGAATATAATACGCAGAGTAATTTTTATGCAAATTTTTATATTTCTCACATGTTAGATAGGCTATGAAAGCTTTTATTTCACATGTGAAATTAGGATTTATTTTACCGGAAGTGCAATGCTAGATCTAAACAACTCCAAGTATGGTATAAATAAGAAACTCTATTTTGCTCTTTTCATGATTGAAACATCATGCGTAAATGTGTGGGTTCTCCACAATCATAATGTGTGGGAGGAATACATTATTTTTTATGACCACCTCAATAAAGAAGAGACTACAGAAAAAATAAAATGTAAAGACAAATTGCGTATGAAAGACCAGTGGAGGGTGTCACAGTGTCCATCTGGCCTGGGGCAGCCTGGACATTGCACTTTTGCTCTCTCATGTTAAAATTATAATGCTGGATCACAATCAAGGCGACGCCCAATATTACATCATTAATTAACAAATTCTTGAAGTAAAGTATAAGCAAAGTACTGCAGTTCCTTTCATCATGAATAGGTCAGAGCATTTGTAATCTTTTACTACAGCAAGTCTCAAGTTGTCACCAATTAATTTTGATGCTCTGGAGTTGGACCCAAAATAGAATTGAATATAATGCATTTTATCCAATCAATAATTTAAAATAGCCTACACCACAACAACAATAACAAGTCTATGAAGCGTCTACTTGTTTTTGTTTGGGGGGGGGGGGGGAGGTTCCTTTTTGAAAAGTTTTCCCTCAGAACCTGGGATACTAATGTCATAAATATGTTTCTTTTTTTAAACTCTATTGTGTCCAGTAAAACCCTAATATTGAACTTTCTCAAAGTGATATTTATTAAAAAAATTTATGACTGATATATTTTAATATACTCACAATTTGAAGACACCCATGTATACATTGTATATTTAACAAACCTTTTTTTTTCTCTTTTATCTCTCCCCAGAAACACTGACAAAATGCGTCAACTCAAAGGAAAAGTAAAAGAAACAAGAAAAGAGAAAAGGGAGCGAAAGACTGAAAATCTTGAAAATAAAAGTAACCTTTGGAAAGTCACCATACCAGTGCTCACTGGTCTATTTCTACTTATAGGTTTGTTTGTTTATGTGAACACCAGGCCAAAGCAGAATGCCATATATGATGAATGAATCTGACAGAAACGTTGCATTTGTTATTTTTATTATATTATAATGTATAAAGGGTGGTGCAATGGGTAATGCAGAAAATACCATGTCTATCTGATGTTTCCCTCTTAAGCATAGATTCCCACATTTTTTATTTTTACTCATTTCATTCCCAAGCGTGTTAGAGCGTGTAATGGTCTGATTTTTCCTTATATGACTCTCAATTGTAGATTCCCATATTTTTTTATTTTACATTTTTTTTTTTACTCATTTCCTTCCCGAGCGTATCATAGTGTGTAACATGCAAACTGGTTTGTTTGTTTTCTGTAGGTTTTTTTCTGAAAATATGTCTCATAATGTCTTTTTGGTTAAAAATCCTGTAGCAGAGACCGACATACATGTTGCTTCTCTACTACATTTACTTGTAAATTTTGAATAGATAGGCTATATAAATGTATTATTTAAATGTAAATGGAGGAGACAGGGACCATTCTGTGATTCTGACTAGTCAGGACTACATGTTCAGGTTCAATTTTAAAAAAAACAGCCTGACCAATGCTCAAAGTAGTCAAAGATCAATGTTCAACAAAAGTAAAAGTGAATTTAAACCGCTGAGGCAGCGGCCGAAAAAAAAAGCCAATGAAGCAGACATCTAGAAATGAATTTCTGTCAATTACTTTAATAATTTGATTGCTACCTAATAATAAGCCACATGATGAAAGTAAAAACGCTCTCGTTCTAGGGTTCTAGAGATGTGGATGTCCTCCCAGAACAATAGATGCCCCTTACATTTACTACAGTAAAAGCAGTTAAGGCTAATTGGCACCAGCAATGCTCAAAGTCGGAAAATTTGGCGTTCAGTCTACACCATGGTGAAATACAATGGAGATTGCATAAACTTAAACTGAAGGCGATTAATCTGAAAACGGGGGAAGATGAAAGAACATGCAATCCCTGATTTTTCCTTTGCTATTTTGAGCAATCTCTCTAAACTCTAAACAGAAAGCATGGATGAACCGAAGAAAATCCAATGGTCCTGCAGATTTCAGTGTAAGCAGACTGCACTACTTAGTTCAATGATCTTTCTAAAGGGATAAAAGTCTGTCAAGACTGAATGAAACTCTTGTACTGTTCTACTTCATTACTTATTCTTGTATTTTGAATTTGCATCAAATCTTCACTGCCTGTCTGAGTTTTCTTGTGAAACATTGCAATTTATTGTTTTCAAGTTTTAGTTTTTTTAAAAGAAAAAAATAGTCCCCTGCCATGTTGGTTCAGGCTATGCTATCTCTGGAAACTTGCAATACAGGACTGTAGTAATGAGAACTGCCTGTTTTACTTTTTGACAATTTTTCTGTGCCTTGTGTTGTTTGTGTAAAAGTAAAAATTTGTGACAGTTTGTTGTTTTTTCCTGTATACTTTTAGTTTTTATGATATTGTGAGCTGAAATGTTGGGAAATCCCAGAGAAATTTATATTAGATGTTGATCTATTTATAAAGAAACGAATGCGGTTTGTTATTATGAAGCAAGCATCTGCTTTCTCCTATCACCGGCAGTGTATAGTAAGGTCCACATTTTCTTTCTAAAGGATTTTTGCTATTTTTTTTAGACCATTCTCATCCCCTTACAGTTGTAGACTACAATGTATGATGTTTTATTGTATTTAGATTCAAGTTTATAGAGAAGTGAAAGATTTATGCAAACAGAGCCCTGATTGGTTGAATGTTTGTTTATCTAGCAATATGAACATATGTATACAGTTGAACCTGTCCAAGACAATTATATATTCATTATCGGTGAGAATAGTGCTCATCTTAGACAGGTAGGCCTCTTGGAGAAAGTCATTATAATTATAGTAAATTATAGGAAAAAAATGCAAGAGGGGGGTTGGTGGAGTGGAAAATGATCGTTTGTGCTGGTTATTTTCTTGGGCAGGTTGGACTACACACTACAAACACACTCTCACACACACACATACACACACGTACGAAACATTATTCTTTTAAATGACTTCTTGTTTTGAAGGCAAGGCCAATAGTGTAAACCTTGACTTATTGCAAAACTCTTTATTTCCTGAGTTACATCAAACAAAATATAGCTTTATGTTATAGTGATCCCTGACTTCAGTGTTGTACCTACTGATTTTGTTGTATGTGCTCACAGTAAGTAACACAGAAGGGGAATCAAGCATTTACCCACTTGGCATCGGGCTATATATTATATGTACAAGCCCAAGAGCAATATCAAACTAGATAGGTGTACTTTAAAACATACACTTGATGATTATAATATTGTGATCTTTAGTCAACTTTTTTCCTTCTTTGTGTGTAGAGACGTCAAATGTGGCAAAATTCTGTTTTCTTTTAAATGTTTAGTCTTTGAAATAAAAAATGTTATTGCCATTCTTCGTCGTGCAATGAATGAAGGCCTGCTTTAGAACACCTCCATAACACATCTTGTGTGATTAACATAGTATTGTATGCATTGTACCTGTCTCCCAACAGTTGCAACATAAGGTTGTGTTCCCAGTGATGGTCAATTGTCGGGTCACTTTGTTGTTTTTTTTACATTGTCTAAGGTACTTAGTTTTTCACACAGGATCTCAAATTAAGCTGTTGGCGGGTGGAAGGTTCATAAATTCGCATCAGCACTACTACTGTGTGTCCAGCCAAAATTTTTTGCTTTTAAACTAAGTGTTTTTATGCCCACATGGACACACTTTAGAATCATTAGAGGCGAACATCGACTCTGCCTGTCACTGACTGTCGGAGTCAACTAGGACAGATGGATACTAACATCTCACCAGAAAGACTGAGAAATTGTTTATACCCTCCCAACTCAGGGTCTTCTGCGTGCATTGTGAAAATACGAACTGCTACAACAAAGACGCCAATGCCAAAATGTTGACAATCATTGACGTTCAGATATGAGGCATGGTGGAGACTTGTTAAAAGAGAAATAAACCAATTTGTGCAAATTGTAAAATTATGTTTTCCTTACCAGTCTTGCTGGTGCAAAGAAAGTCAAAAGTCTTGATTTTAGAAATTGCTATCTTTATTCAGGTTTTGTGTTCTTTCCTTTCTCTACAGTTTGTGGCGCCTGTTTTGGGGAAAGAAGCAAATTTAGATTTATCAGATAGAATGAAGGCATTATTATTTTATTGTCATTTACTATTATAATTATTTTATTGTCATTTACTATTATTATATATACTAGTTGGCCAAGGTACTGTGATGGTAGCAGGAATACTTTAACATAATTAAAATAATGCTTTTTTGTTGTTTTTGATTCAGATACAATTGTAAAACCATAAAATTATATTTATATATTATATTTCCTTGTGTGCCTCTGAAGTGAAGAAATTTCTCGAAGTTTTGTCTTCATTTTTTGTGAAAAGAAAAAGTTCAGTTACAGTAAACTTTAGCCCTCTATTCTAAACTCAATTGACCTGTGTGCATATTTTTGGGGGGAGCCACACTTGGTTATGAGTAGTAAATTAGGTTGTCTTTGTTTTGCATTACGATGGTTTTTCTCCCAATAGAAGGAAGGTTTTTTTGGGGGTTTTTGTAGGGCCTACAATCACAACTACAACAAGAAGGTAGACTTTTAGTGACTCTTCTACAGAAACTTATGACTGTTCAGACTATGGCCTCTCTCCTCAGCATTTGGAATTTTAAGTGTAAATCTGTTTGGACTTCTCGGTTGACATCCACTCTTTGGTGCTCATATGTGAGCTAGCGTGGTGAAATCAGGCGCTCTTCAAAATAAGGAAATTGAAGAAATTGGCATTTTTTCGCCGGTTTGGCAATTTTTATAGGAAATCTGTTTTTTGGCTCATCTTTTAAGTCCATTTAAGAACCCTTATAGTTAGGGTTAAACTGAAAAACTTTGATTAAAGGCACAAAAAATGTAAATTGTCTGTTTCCATGGACTCTCAGGCTATGTAAAAGTAAATAACCAAATTTTGGCAGCCATTTTCTCGCTAATTTTACTCCTGAAACCAAGCGACCCCAACCTCTTTCAATCGCAGATATCTCGACTTGTATTCAAGATATATATTCATGGGTATTTCGTTCATCGAAAGCAAGGCAAATTGTTCAAGCTTTAAGACGATACCAATAACTCCATATGCCCAAAAATGGACGAGCGCCTGGTTCCGCCATGCCGTGACACATAAATGTCCTTATGCAGTTGCGAGCGCCGTAAAAACCTTACTAAAATAAAGTGTAAATCTTTTGCCAATGAAAAACAAAAACAAACTCATTAACATACCCTACTTATGTGTATACTGAATTCTATTCTTCACTGCTTTAGCCACACAAAAAATAATGCAAAGTTGTTAGCTTGAAGACAATACTCTTGACAGTTCCATATATAATCCATAGTAGAAAATATAAAAGGTTATGAATGTTTCATTATACTGTGAGAGTGAGATGTTTCTATCAATGTTTTTTCTAACATGAGCCTTGAAACTGATGTCTGTGATGTAGCAGTTTGGCTCTTTATCCTTCCCAAGTAGGGTACTGTATCTCTTCTTAGCCTGGATTGGCACTTATAAACAGTCAAAGCAGCCAGCCTCCAGATGGAGCTAATTTGTTTTGTTGAGGACATTTAACATTGACTGTAAAAGGAACAGTAAAAACATGAAATAGGATTGGGATTATCCCCACGTTACTTTTATTTGGTTTTTATTTTTTGACATTATGAGTAGGCCCTAAATGTATGGTGCTGTGTGCGCAGGGACTTTATTTAATCTGCTTGTGCTTTTTATTTTCTGTCTAATGGTGATGGTAGGGCCTACATTTTTTTGTGTGCCTTTTAATTTTTTTTTCTTCTATAGATCTAACTATCAATCAAAACTTTTATCAGTATTAACTTGATCTGTACCATACAAATTGTTTTCCCTTTTGGAACTTTTTGTCTCAAAGTAAAAATTCGGAAGTGCAAAAAATGACAACATGCTGCAAGGAAGGGGTGTACATTTGCAGAGGAGAGATTGATAGAGGATGTCATGTGTGTCTACAGTGACAATAATTGTAATGGGATGTTTATTTTAAAGGCTTAAAACGGGTGCAGTTTGCCGTGTATTATGATTTCTCTTACATGATGTCATATTATACAACAGTATTTAGTGATCTTCTTATTATATTTATATAATTTTTGCCGCTTGAAATTTTTGTGGCGTGTACACATGTATCCTACACAAAGAGTTTTGCTTGGTTTTTCTGTTACTTTTATCCTGTATCAGTGCAATTTTGGTGAGTGGTTTTGCTTCTTTTTTTTTTTACTTTAGTAATGTATTATTTTGTGCTGTGGATTACATGCTCCTCAGTACATAGATCAATTTATATAATGTAACATGTATTGTTAATCAGTAAGTGATTCATTATTTCTGAAAAAAACGTAACAAGACAAGGAAAGGGAAAAAAAGTAACTCCACTCCTGATTTGAGTTTAAGACTTGGCACACTTTGTTTTCTTCTTGATCTTGTTATAATTGTTCCATTTTTACTGACTGACATTACTGACAAAATCAAAGATCTGTTGTTTTTTTATGTGACGGTGCATCAATAAATTATTTTTTATACTTATTTTCTGCTGGTTTCTACATTGTGTTACTGTTACTGTGGAATTTTACAAGAAGTAGAATCTGTGTTTTTTTTCTGTTACGTACCAAAGTTCTGTGATTCCTTCTTCTGTCTGTTACCTTGTGTAAAGATTATTTTGAAGCATTACTCTGCCATGATGTCATGCACAAAGTCAAAGGTGCTTCCTTAGCCTACTGTTCCGAAACAACATACAGGGAACTGCTGCCTTTTATATATTCTCATTCTTACTTTCGTCATTTTCCTCTACCTCTTTTGTATGTTTGTCACTCTCTTGTGAGCTGCTATTTTCGAGGTGCCTTGATAGTCGAAGCAGACTATCATGTGCTGTTAATGAGGCTAGAGAGATGAGCAGAGTAAGCCTGGTTCCTCGTTTGGACTTCTCTGTTGACATCCTAGCATCTGCGTTTGTTGCCATTTTTTCGTCCAAAAGTTGCCACAAAAATATGGCAAAAGTTGCCATTAATTTTTAAGCTTTCTCTCTGTGACGACGTTATATATTAAAATTGAGCAATACATTGATAGAGCTGGCTTAATCTAAAACATCAGAATTCCTTGTCCTCTGTTGCATTCAGAATATCATTTGTAGCCACACTTAATGTAAAAACGTGAAAAATAAAGATTTCACAACAGAATTAAATTAAAATTAGAACCACTAATAAACAACCACAAAAATTAACAAATAAGGGCGTGCGTCAACCCATCCCTAGACCGGCCGTTTTAACCCTAAAAGCGGGTAACTCAAGAAAAAGTACAGAGATATAACATGCAAATTATGGAAGGGACCTGCCAGTGTCAGTATTCGGTTTTGGTGGAGACATTTTAATATAACACGTTTTAAAAGAAAGGTGGAACAACATTACGCTATATATATAAACACAAAAATAGAAAAACAGCACATCAAAACAATAACGAGGAATAATAAATACACACGAACATTTAAATTAAACCCAACAAAAAGGCAAACATGAAAGAGAAACAGCAATATAAAAATACATGTAGTAGGCTATAATGTAATTGAGCCTACTTATATTCTTCACATGAAAATTACAGATCAGCGTGGTGTTAACAAGTGAGAAAGAGACGAAGTGAAGCGAAAGTGAAAATAAACTTTCTTTCTAAAAGGTTCGGTTTCTTTTTCTTCACGAATGTTCCCCGTTTTTGTTGTTGCTGTTGTTGTTGTCGTTTTAAAATTACTTTTCCTTCCCGGCGGTGTTTTTTTGTTGGAAAAATGCAAAAATCGCGGGCGCGATTCGCGGACCAAAAAGTGCCAAAACTCGCGGCCGCGATTCGCGGGTCGGGCCGCGACAAACGCAGATGCTTGGACATCCACCCCTTGGCGCTCATATGACCTTATGCAGTTGGGAGCGCCGTAAAACCTTGCAAGGGGGGGGGGGGGGGCTCTTGTGGCAGAGGTTAAAGTGTTGGCCTATCGGGTTCGAATCCGGGTACCGACCGAAAAATTTTCTTCTCTAAATAAGTCTAAAATTGTCTCCTTTCACCTTCTTTCATGCACTCTAGCAATGTTCTGTTGTCTGCTTTCGTTTCCACTTTCTGCCCCCACCCCTCACCTCCTTTGCCCCCTCCTCTGGGCTTCTGACTCTTTCTACAGCCTTTCTACTGATACTCCTTGGCTCCTTCTTACTGCTGTCTTTCTGCCACACCCCTGATCTTCTGGTAAGAAAGATCTACACCTCTAGCCTTCTCGGACAAGGGCGAAAAATCTCAGAGGGCCGGTGTGCAAGTTGCGCACGTTAAAGATCCCTTGGTGGTCTAAAATCGATAAGAGTAGGCTTCGGCCGCCACCCGGGCAAAATTCAAAATTTCCTATCAACTGAAAATATTAGGTGTGTCCCGCGCGCTCATATTGACCTTATGCAGTTGCGAGCGCCGTAAAACACTTTACAAAAACAAAAAAAAAGGTCCCGGTTCAATTCCGGGTAGCGACCGAAAAATTTTCTTCTCTAAAACTGTCTCCTTTCACCTTCTTTCCTCCTCTCTTGCAAATTCTGTCGTCTGCTTTCGTCTCCACTTTCTTCCCCCCACCCCCTCACCTCATTTGCCCCCTCCACTGGGCTCCTGACTCTTTCGGCAGCATTTCTACTTCAACTCATTGGCTTCTTGCTGTCTTTCAGCCACACCCCTGATCTTCTGGTAGGAGCACAGAATTCTACACTAAGTGTAGAATTCTGTGGGTAGGAGAGATCTACTCCTAGCCTTCTTGGACAAGAGCGAAAAAACTCAGAGGTCCCGTTTGCAAGTTGAACACGTTAAAGATCCCTTGATGGTCCAAAATCGATAAGAAGAGTAGGCTTCGGCTGCCGCCTGGGCAAAATTCAAAATTTCTTACCACTTAAAAATGTTTGGTGTGTCCCGCGCACTCATTCATATTTATAACTCTAACAAGACGGTGGTGTTGGTCCCACCTCGCTGAAAATTTCTATTTTTGACTTTGAAAGTGTTTTGAAATAAATGCTAGATCTACTGTACATTTATTAAACCCCTTTCTTATTCGTAAATGAAAGCTCTCATTATAATTACTATTTAGAAATTAACTTTACATTATAAGAAAGGCTTGAAAAAAACACCCAAGAATGTGGTTTTGCATTTCCACACATTTTCAAAGCCCACTATTCTACTTCATTCAACCCCTGGATTCAAAAGGTCTGGTGTTACAATAAGTTACGCGTACATGTGTTAAAGCCTTCTTTTCTCACTCTTATGTCATTGCAAAACATGACCTCCGTATTATTTGATGGCATTCTTAATTGCTAGCGCTGCATTTTAGTTAGTTAGTTTGTTTTTGTTTTTTTAAGCCAATCAGGAGCATGTTATGTCTCCACATGTTAGCAGCTGCCAGACCTATTGACGATTGTGAAGACTCGTATCATTTCTTCTCTTCTTCATGTCGAAGGCGAGGCCACCAAAAAGTCGCTCACCTGTCAGGGAAGTCAACGAACAATGTCGGCTACCCAGGACTCTTTTACTTTTAACACCCAAGGGCGCTCCTCTCCCAGTACACCCTGATCTTTAAAAGTGACAGTTGACGATTCAATGCAACCACACATTCTCCGACTAAATTAGCTCTATGTATCACACTAAGACGATTGTATAATTTATTTATAAAAAGTGTTTGACCTTATTGAAAGTTATTGTTAAAGTATACCCGTAGGGTGGTGTTCTTTTTTTATCCCAATAAGAGGAGGGACAATTTTGAGGATTCCTTCGTTGTTTATTCATATTATTTTTTTAAAGCTCAGACGTATAATTTTGAAAGAAGGGGAAAACCACACCGGAGCACCCGCCTATCACCCATTAGCATTTTTAGGACATGAAGTTATGCAGATTCACAGATTTGACAACAGCAGTCAAACTTTGGATCTGGCAAGAGAACATTACAGGCGAAGAAGATCTATGGAGTCACTGTACCACTTCGGATGAGTCCTAACTTTTAATACTTTCTGGCATTTCACGCAAAGGTAGAATCAAGT
>NW_004797773.1:223667-237438 GCF_000002075.1 Aplysia californica | reverse complement strand
GGGGTTCTTATCAACTTCACCTGTCTCCACCAACTGCTATTTGTGTTACAAGCTGTAGGAATTGTGCTTTGTCTTCCACATTGCCAGATTGTTTAATTCGCCAAACAGTCAATTGGGTGGTTGGCGGGTGCTCTGGTGTGGTTTGTTCCTTGTTCCTTCTTTCTTATCAAACATCTATTGTCCTTATCTCTTCTTCATTTTTGTGTTTGTTTATCTCTTGCAACACCTCTAATCTTCGACACTAAGACACTTATATGACCTAATTGCGTTGCAAGTGTTGTAAAACCCTCACTCAAACTAAACTAAAAACTAGTCTAAACCGAACAGTCACATAATTATTAAGACATACATGTACATGTATTGAGTTAATAATTAGATCTAGAACAGATTTATATAAAATAGTAGGCAGGGAAGTAAGGAAAAAAAATCCATGCCAAATAAGCCTGCATCATGAAATATGCGATGTGACGCAACGTGCTCAAATGGTGATCCTGTATAAGCGTCACAGTCACAGATACGATAAATTATAAAATGCATTTTTATTGATCCCAGAAGGGCAATTTGGTTTACAATGACAAACATATAGATCTATACATACATAAATACGAGGACATCATTATAAATAAATACACTTACTTGTACCCAAATAAATACATACACACTCGTAGGCTACATAAATTAATACAATATTTTACCAATATAAAACAATTTCACAATCTTGCCATTGCCGGTCGCCAACCGAAAATCACACATAATATATTCATTTCATTATCCTTGACTTAGTATTAGATCTATAGATCTATCTTTATGATTATTATTATTATCCTGCTCTTCAGGGATGAGGGATATTTCTTTTTTATTCTTTTTAATTGCTTTTTTCTGTTTTAAAATTTAAAAAAATTCCACGAACATTTCATTTTTCACCGAGTCTCCAATTACTTCATTGAAAGCTGAACATGCTGCAGGTGCATCCTGAAGGTGTGACAATGACGTGTCCCTGGAGTAACAAAGACGGTCATGTTGTCAACAAAATAATACCTCTGCACTTTTACTTTTACCATCCGATTCTGGATAGAGGTCTCCTTTTTTTCGCAAGTGTTTTACGGTGCTCGCAACTGCACAAGGACACACGAACCCGCAGGACGCATTGGATATATAGCATTTTCAGTAGTTAGGAAATTTAGAATTTTGCCCGGGTGGCGGCCGAAGCCTTCTCTTATCGATTTTGGACCACCAAGGGATCTTTAAAAATCTCACTGATTATTATCAGCTAAGACATTCATTGCTCCTAAGTGTATTTGAAGAAGCTTTAAATAAAGTGAAGATTGATAAATGGCAAGGCTTGCGTTATGAAACTGTTTGACAGGAACATGGCTGGCTACAAAAAAAAGAGGTTTGCGGGACAGCTTGCACCACTCGTTTTTATTTTATTTTCTCTTAATGACTTAATGCACTTTTCTTCTTAGTGTTAGGCTTTGATCTTGCTTCTGCGAATGTCATTTAAAGACATAATGGCAGATTTTACAAACAGCAACAAGTTAACTGGGAAGTGATGCAGTTGACAAATTTTAACATTTAATTCCACTGAAACCCCTAGAGCTTAATTTAACTGGGAAGGGATGCAGTTGACAAATTTTGACATGTAATTCCACTGAATCCCCTAGAGTTATTAAAACCGCTGCTGGTGTCTTTTGTTCCTGATGCGATGAAAAGAGGGGTTGATAAAATGAATTGCTTTGTCTTTATCGAATCAGTTGACATTGCAATAATACAATCTACGAGTTACAGAAACATGAGATTCCGATTTAATCATATTTTCATAGTTCATATGCCCTTTTTGTCCCGCAGAGGACACATCATAGTTGTTATAAGTGAAGGCGCTTTTTTTTAAAACCAAGAAAATGCCCAATAGCAAATTGAAGCTTATAAGTATTTGCGAAGATATGGAAGATCACAACATTGTGGCTTTGGTTTCTGCTTTAGCCAAGTTCATTGAACTTCTTCTTCCCCTTCTTTTACTGGTCACTCTTGAATATCAGCATTTCATACCGGTGGTTTTCCCCAAAATAATATTATGCTAAACTCATGAAAGCATTTTTCCCGACTTTGCAACTACAGGATTAAAATTTCATTTTCAAGATGACTAATGAAACTTTCCAGAAAGTTTTCTTCAACCAGCTGCACTTCAAATAAACCTTTGCTTCACTGAAGCATCAACGTTTGATTTCATAGCCTGTGATTTGGCTGGGAAGCTAGCTGAAAAAGTCAGAAGTGTTTCGATGACTGTGCCGCTCTAACTCTCACTGGAGAAGGACTTCAACAGAGTTAATGTTTCTTTGCCTTGCCTTCCGCCGGATGATCCCACACACAGGAACATGGAATTGTCGTAAGACTCCCCCCCCCCCCCAAACCAAAAAAGAAGGATTCTTCTTCTTCTTCTTCTTCTTCTTCTTCTTTTTCTTCTTCTTCTTCTTCTTCTTCTTCTTCTTCTTCTTCTTCTTCTTCTTCTTCTTCTTCTTCTTCTTCTTCTTCTTCTTCTTCTTCTTCCCTTTATCATTCTCATTGGCCTTTTGTATAATGTAATGAGAATATTAAAAAGTAAGATAAGAATAAAAAATCGAAATACTGGCGTAGTCCACGAGCGACCCGGAAACAGAATTGTTTGTACCTGGGCAACCCAACTGCTGGCCAAGGCAAAGTGCTCTGAACAGAATTTTGTCAACTTTCGGTTCCGCAACACAGGTAAAAGAGAGGGTATTTTTCTTTAGGCCTACTACTAAAATTTGATTCGTTTGTCCTGTTTTGAACATGGCAGGAATGGGTTGATTTTACAAATCAAGGTACTTTCTGTATGCCCCCTCGTTCTCCATAGGTTCGATTTTGTGCCAATCCAATGGCAACGACGGACCCAATGCATGTCTGATGCCATCCATCCAGTGACAATGGCGTGATCAATTAGCTTGTCAAGGACAAAGCAAAAGTGTTGTCCTGAGGCAGTTTTTGGGGGGCTTGGGGTGTCACCAGAGTTTCATCTTCCAATGGTCTCAATGCCTGCTCAGGCAGGACCTTTGGTCCTGGTTATCCATAGGATCCCGAGCTGGTGTTGAAACCAAAGGTAATCTAAATCTAGCTGAAATGGGAGGACTTCCATAACGAGCGACCACTATGAGTCAGAGCAGAATTGAGGGCTTGAGGTAGGGGTAGGGGTAAGGGTAGGGTTAGGGGTAGGGTTAGGGTTAGGTCTGGGCCTCTTCTTTATTGTGTTTGATGGGGTGGTCGCTCTTTACGGAACTCCTTCCGCTGAAACTCTACTGCAGGATCCAGAAAGTCCTCGGAGGTACATATTCGATCCCCTAGAATTCCAGACCTGTGGTCGAAAAGTCTAGGGCATCAAGTGACCACTCACAACTAGAGACAAGGGCAGTTGGGGGAGGGACAGCAAGTTCTTCTGAAACAGAAGCAGGAGCAGGAACAATATCACAACATGTGGAAACAGTGGCTGGAAGAACATCATCACTTGGTGTATACATTGGACAGAGGAACATCATCATCATCAAATCATTACATACAACGGGATAGAGTTTCCTTGGCTCATATAAATTTGTTTCAAACATTAACAAAGAAAAATCTAAAGTCGCTCATATGATGAATTTTCGAATGAATCCGTGTCTAAATAGTTTGGGGTACATCCACCAAAAAATGGTACCCCATACCGTCACCCCCCCTACGGGCGCCAATTGTTACAACAAAGAGCAGCGAATGGTTTTTGGCGGTAACTAGACACCTTATAAACTGAATAAAAATGCGAAACAAATCGTTTTGCCGTGATACTGCTTGTTGAAGAGGCGACTTAAGGTGCATAGGTCTGGTTGCCCGAAAAGTGCCAGTTTGCAGAGGACCAACTACCCGACCCAGTAAAAATAGTCCGTTACAGAATCACGGACAAACACAGATTTTTATTTTTCGATCTTGGGAGACGGAGGAGCTTCTGCACCAGCAGGCACAATGAAGGACAGCGGACAAAGCCGAAAGGACTCTCCTGACCTTCTTTGTCGAACAAGTCTCTCCGGATGGCGTCGTGGAATGTTCGCACCTTGTTTGATGCTGGAAAGAGTTCTCAAGTAGTACAAGAGATTAAGAGTTGCAGGGTTGTGCATGATGGCCGCCTCACTGACAGCTTTAACATCTAGACCAGTGTGAGACGGGGATGTTTACTATCACCTTTCCTCTTCATATTGGCAGTCAATTGGCTGATGAGGGAAACCACCAGAGGACACAGAAATGGTATACAGTGGACCCCATGGAAACAGTTGGACGATCTGGATTTTGCGGACGACTTGGCGCTTCTGTCACACACCCAGGAACAGATGCAAGCAAAGACTTCAGTTTTAAACAGCCTAGAGTCTGTTGAATCGAGGGTCCACTCCGGAAAGTCAAAGGTCCTAAGGACAGATGCAAAACGAAAGGAGCAGGTCTCAATAGAAGGAAATGCACTAGAAGACATTGAATCCTTCCGCTATCTTGAGAGTATAATTTTGACAGAGAAGGAGGAACAGGTGCTGAAATAAAGTCCTGCTTTGGAAAAGCACAGGCTGCTTTCATATATTTGGATAAGATTTGGAAGACCAGAGATATTCACTCCGAACAAACCTGAGGATTTTCTGTCAGTCTTGTTGTATGGATGTGAGACATGGAATGCATCACAGACTTGCGTAAATAAAGAGGATCGAGGTTTTCCTGACATGTGTTTAAGAAAATTACTGAGGATCAGATAGACAGACAGGGTCACCCATGAGGAAGTGTTAAGGATTATAATGAGACTGTTCCCAGTCACAAATGAGGTAGGAAGAAGGCGGTGGCAATGGATTGGACATACTCTCAGGAAGTCAGGCAACTGCTTAGCAAAGAAAGTGTTGGATTGGAATCCACTGGGTAAGAGATCAAGGGGAAGACCACGTGGAATCTGGAGAAGAATCACAGAAATTGATGTACAGAAAAGTGGGTAGACATGGAATAATATCAAGAGCCCAGCCCAGGATAGAGAAAGGTCGAAAGTGTTTGTCCGTGGCCTATACCCTGATGCAAAGTGAGAAAGGCAATGATGATGATCACTTCACATTCTAAATGTGAGGCAGTGTGGTGTAATCAGGCGCTCGTCAAAATAATGGAATTGAAGCAATTTTCCATCGGGTTTGCAATTTTTATTAAATTTTTGTTGCATGTCTTTTATCTCCAAATATATAAAAACACATTTCTATGTTCATTTTACTTTAAAATGTTGATTAAAGATACAAAAAATTTTAATTTTCAGTTTCCCAGGGCTCTCCAGCTATATAATTCATCAAACTTTGGCGGCCATTTTCTCTCTACTTTTACCTCTGAAACCACAGCGTTGTGACACAAATGTTTATCTATATCTTTTGAGAGTTTCACTCTTTAATCGGTCAGGCACCAATATCTTTGCAATAGGGAGTCTAGATTATCAATGATCGCTCCAAAATTTCATGAAATCAATCAAAGATCACAGGTCACAGGCTCAAAGGTGATTGATAAATTTTTACTTTCGCTCCTGCACACAGATGTCCTGCTTTGGGGGTCAAACTGCAGTACCAGTATTTTAAAAAAATCAAGATGACACTCATTCTAAAAGCCATTACACTTGTTACAAATCAATATTTTAAAGAAAATTTCAAACCTAACCGCAAAAATCAAATTTTGGGATTAAAACAGGGGGGCATGCCCCCTGTAACCCTCCAGATTTTTTTTTACTTGGGGGGGGGGGGGGGAGAGCGGCATGATGGACACCTAGTAGGCTTCTATGTGTGGGGCGGGAGG
Organism: Aplysia californica; assembly: GCF_000002075.1. Lineage (NCBI taxonomy): Eukaryota > Metazoa > Mollusca > Gastropoda > Aplysiida > Aplysiidae > Aplysia > Aplysia californica. Next base: position 231,603 of record NW_004797773.1, on the reverse strand, counting down.
AAAAGTAAAAGAATACCAGTCATTTAAGAAGATAGCAAAATGCCTCTTCCCATGTTCGCCTAGGTCAAATTGCCTACTTTGAACAAAAGAACAGTTCTAAGGAGAAGTCTTGAGTTGCTTTGACTCATTGCTTATGGAGTCTTAAGTTGCTTTGACTGATTGCTTTTTATGGCTTATCCATGCTGCATATATATGCCATGGTCAATTAAGTTTTGTAGCAACTGTGTACCTTTGCCACAGCCCCTTCGGTTTCTGAGTTCAAAATTGTTTTTTAATCACATTATATTACCACAGCTATATTGGTGACTGTATATATATATTATGTTACTTGGTCTCATGTCACAGTAATTCTTTAAAATACATCATGTTGAAATAGTGGGTATTCAAGGGGCAGTGACATTTGAAAAATATGGTTGTTATGGAGTTCTATAGAACAAAAATAGAATGCAAGATGCTTTTTAAAAAAAGTGGAAGGGAGTCTTGTAAAAATTCTTTGAGTCATTTAACATTGAATGAGTTATTTCATTCATTCACTATGACAAGCCGATTGCTCGGTTCAGCCTCCTCTTCATCAGTATGATAATCTGTATCATGGGTTCAACTATATGTTTCTTTAAATACTCAGAATGGTCATCATATCAAGACTTTCAGAAATAATATTCATGTTTTGATAACGTTTTTAATGAACATTGTTTTTTTCAAATTCCCCTTTTGATTCCCTTTTACTTTCATTTAGTAAAATACACTTTATAAATAAAAAAAAGTAAATCGGTTGACGAATCAAAATGTCATTAAGGTGCCAATCGGCTGATGAAATGTGTCCAGGAGAGAAGAAAATTACGTACGGTAGTGAATGAATTAATTTTGTATTATTATGTACTTTCACAGCACTGACAACACTTGTAGGCCTACTACAGTGACATCTGTGTCTACAGCAAATGGAAAGACAATTTCTTGTTTCTCCACAGCTTCTGCTCTTATCCACTGATTGATGGCAAAAGTCCAGGACGTTGAAAATTTTATTAGGAGTGCTTTGGGTGCACATTTCACTATTACAGCCATTGAGACCAGTGACTCTTTGTTAGTTCCACTTCCAGCATGGACAGTACTGTTCGGAATCGAAAAATGCAGGGCACAATGAAGGAAGGCATGTCAAGATTAGAATCTGCCATGTCAGATTCTGTTCTCAGATTTCGTCTTATGCCTTCTAGAGCAAAGTTTGTAATATTTTTATCTGGAATCTTGTCCGTTTTCTTTTATTTGTATCTCGGTCACTGGGTTTTTGCAACAGATTCTGATAAGGCTTTAGAATCTCTTCTTGATACAGAGAAATGCCCAGCTTGTTTTGGCTACTCAGCTTGCGGGTTACTTTACAATAAACAGCTCAAATTATCTGGTACATCAAGGTATAGATTACTTGACATGATAAATGGAAAAAATGTCCATTTTGGTCTATTGGAATATGACGATAGGGAGGTGGTTCTGAAGAAACTAGCTACAGATACCGAATTAAAAGCAACGGACAAAATGCTTTGCGAAGATGCTAAAAGGCAAGAAGGATGTGATATTGCTCGAGTTATTGTTCGCACAGACATTGGTGCACCATTGTTCAAGGGAGACTTGACTCCGAAAATACTTGAAAAGACTGGTGGATTCATGTTCTATTGCCCAAGCTATCGTCTTGTGGATCGAATGTGGAACTACTTCCAAGAGTTTAAGAAAAAAAATGATATATTTGTGTCTGACAAGATGCAAGTGCTCTACACAGGCTTTGTGAACCCAGAACCTCTCATCTTACAGGTAAAGTAAAATATCTATTTATACTCTTATGAATGATGGGCTGAAAGACAAAGAAACCCTTTTAATGGTTACGGAAAAAAATGTTCTTCCAGCTTTTAGCGTTACTTTTGCAAGAAGAATACTTGTATATTATTATATTTATACACATTGCAGATTATTTTTGTAAAATTTTATAATCCAATACATTTATAGATTCTTTTGAAACTATGGTTCTTTTGAAATTGTCAGATAATATACAATGTAAGGATGGAAAAGGTAAGGATAAACTTGTTTCATTCTATTTTCTTTTCAGTTAACCGCTGTTTTCGGATGAAATGTCTTCAGACTCCACAGTATATGTGATGCAGCCTAGTGGAATCAGGCCCTCGTTTATTTTTGGGCATGTAGAGTTATTGGTATTATCTTAAAGCTTTTTCATTGTCTTTATTTGGATGAAAAAAAGTCCATTTAGCTTCAATACAAGTCGAGATATTTGCGAAAGAAGGAGGTGGGGGTCACCTGTTTTCAGAGGTAAAATTAGTGAGAAAATGGTCGCCAAAGATTACTTATTTCCTTAGCTTAAGAGTCCGCGGTAACTGAAAGTTTACATTTTTTGTGCCTTTAATCAACGTTTTTCCGAAAAATTAATACAGAAATGAGTTCTTTAATGGGCATGAAAACGTTGAGCCAAAAAACAAAAATTTGATAAAAATTCACAAACCTGCGAAAAAATGCAAGTTTCTTCACTTTGATTATTTTGACTAGAGCCTGATTCCACCATGCTGCCTCACATATTTAGATTTTGGGGGAACAGTCTGACTGAAAAAAAAAGCATTACAATTATATTGTTACTTTACTCTTATAATCTTTGACACACTCTGAGAAAGCACAGAAGAAAGGAAAGAATACTCTCTTGTGTCCCATGGACCAACTGCTACTGGGCTATTGATTGATATTATAAGTTTGTAGAATGGTTTAGCTTAAAATAGTCAAAAAATCAGCTCAGGAATGATGCTCGATTTTATTATTAATTGCCTTTTTTTGAGTTAGAGTAAGAGGAAAATTTACTTTGGGTCTAACTCTGAGTAGTCATAATTTCTATTACTTTTCAATACATATAGATCTGTAAGGACAGAGGTAAAGGTGCGCGCTCATATGACCTTACGCAGTTGCGAGCGCCGTAAAACCCCATACTACTACTACTACTACAGAGGTAAAGGAAATAAAACCTCTTTTGTCACTGTTGTACTGGACTTTACTACATTCACTTACATTTTGTCATACTTTTAAATTCATATTTGAGATCATATTTTAAAGAGCGTGAATATCTGTGTATAAATGATCAGTCCGTTGTTTTTTTAAAGAAAAAAATGTATTTTATTATGTGATAATGATGCTAAAAAGCCAAAATATAGAGTTTTACTTTTATCTATTCTCAGACTTTTCCCAAGCATCAGGGCTGGCCATTCCCCGAGTACATCGGGGCTTGTGGCAGAGTTGTTGTGGAGGAGCATGCAGGGAAGACACTCTCTGAGTTTTTCAATGCTCCTTTCCCTGTCAGGGTGAGGAATTAATGCAAAGTTATTGTTATGATTCATAAAATGTCAACTTCTTCAAGAAGCCACATTGTCCTAAAAACATCCTCTCCTTTCTCGTAAACCTTCATTGAGTAGTTATATGTCTAAGCTAGCCTGTCATTGTAATGTTCAGTAGCCTGGGGCGTGTGAGTGGGGGGGGGATAACATTGTGTTGCGTCTATATAGCTCTGCTGACATTCCACACCTAAGATGCTTGTGCCTACATTTCCCCCTCCCCCTAGACACACACAGTAACAGCCTTGGCACACGCTAAGATACGTTATGTCAGCAACACACGTTATGTCAGCAACACACGTGTAGGTGTAGAAGAAGGCTTGTGATTGGTAGCATAAAATAAAATACATATGCTGTAAGCTTGGCTAAGCCTCTTCCTTTAATGAACCACGGTTCATGTGCGATCAATGGTCCCTTGGAATAGAGTGGATAAGCTTCATTGTGGGAGAAATATGCATGAAGCCTTATCAGCGGGGTCTGTTCGCCCGTCAAACGAATTTGTTGAATCTGAGTTTGCTCACTCAAATATGTGTTAGTTGAATCCGAGTTATTATGTTGATATTGATGGATTAAAAATACGGGAACTTCGTCTCCTTTCATTGAATCTAAGTTTTTGTTGAATCCATGTTTGTTGTGTCTGAGTTTCACTGTACATGTATATATAGCTTTGGCCTATGTTGGAATGCTATTTAAGCCATCATGATTGCATTGTACTTTTATTGATTTAATTATGTAATTATGTTTTTTTCAACCTCCATTTTCTTAGGCTGCCCTGGCGTATCAGTTGATGCAAATAGCAGAGACATTGTCCACTAAGTCTGACTTTGCCTTATACCTGACCGATGTCAGCTTTGAAAACTTTGCTGTTGACAGTTCTGGCAAAGTGACGGTTATTGACCTGGAGAATATAATTGTGGTCGACACATTGGCTATCAAAGCAAGTGAGTGGGTTTTACAGCACTAGTGACGTTGTGATCAGGTCAGTTGTAACCCCAGAGCATGACCATATTTGTGACATCTTATTAAAATCAGGCGCTGGATAGAAAATATGAAATCAAAGAAACGGACTTTTGTCTGCCTGTTGGGCAATTTCTATTGGTTTTTTGTTTTTGTTGGGTTTCTTTGTACTCAACTCCTTTAATGTCCAGTTAAACACATATTTGGGGGACATTTCTCGTTCAAGCATAGTAGAATTGTAAATGGGCTGACTCATGTCACTCTCATAACTGTGCCTGATCTACAACAGGGAACTGCTGTCTTTTCTTTCCTGGTACTGACTATTGTCATTTTCCTCTACTTCTTTTGTATGTTTGTCACTCTCTTGTGACCTGCTGTTTCTGGGATGCCTTGATAGTCGAAGCAGACCTTGTGCTGTTGAAGCTAGAGAGGTGAGCAGTCTGAGTCTGATTTCCTGTAAAGACTTCTCTGTTGACACCCACCCCTTGGCGCTCATATGACCTAATGCAGTTGCGAGCGCCGTAAAACCCTCCATTATAACCCGCCCCCCATATTTGGGGGCTCTCGTGCGTGGCCTAGAGGTTACAGTTTTCTTCTCATTCAAAAGGTACCAGGTTCGCATCCTGACAGCGATAGAAAATTTTCTTCTCTAAAAATTTTCTCTTTTCATCTCCTTTCCTGCCCTCTGGTCATGTTCTTTTGTCTGCTTTTGTCTTCACTTTCTGCTCCTCCCCCTTTGCTGCCTCCTATGGGCTCCTGACGGTTTCTACTGCCTTTCTACTACTACTTCTTGGATCCTTTTTACTGTTGTCGTTCGGCCACTCCCCTGATCTTAGGGGTAAGATTGAACACCTAACCTTCTCAGACAAGGGCAAAAAATCTCGGAGGTCCCTTGTACAAGTTGCACCTGTTTAAGATCTCTTGGTGGTCCTAAAATCAAATAAGAATAAGCTTCAGCTGTCACCCGAGCAAAATTCAAAATTCTTACCAAACTGAAAATGTTCAACATGTCCCGCGTGCTCACATGACCTTATACAGTTGCGAGCATGTAAAACACTTATCACACATTTATGTTGAAAAATGTTGATTAAAGGGCCAAGAAATGTAAATTTGCAATTTCCAAGGTCAATCGAACTTTGGGAATTGCCAAAATTTGGCTTGGCCATCATTTTCTTGCTAATTTTACCCCCCACCTCCTTCTTTTAAAAAAATGTTAACTTTTATTCAAGATAGGTCTGTTTTGCATCAAAAGCTAGACAAATTAACAATCTTTAAGATTATACCAAAAGTCCTTTTATGTGAACATGCCTGGTGAAAAGTAGAAAAAGACACATTGGTTTGAACCGAGATATCAGGCTTCACAGGTCAAAAATAGAATTTTTGACAAAAACTAAGTATCATTAAAAATGGATTCTTTAGCCATTAATGTATCAATATTTACAAGGACTTGAGTTTCTTCTTTTACTTTCAAACACTTTTTTAAAGATGATTTTTAACACGAGGTATATTGCATAATCCCCCAAAATGTGTGAGGAAATTGGTTTTTGGGTAAATGCTGCGGATGATTTCTCTTGTCCATTCCTAAAGTCAATCCAATCACATCGCATACCAAAATTTAGGTCATTCTCTCCCCTCTGTAATGGCGAGTAGTGTGCATTGATATCTCGATTATGTAAACAAAGCAAAGTTTTAAGCGTCCAAAGATAATAAATAACAAGATGGGCCACTCAGCCAAAAAGGTGTCAGCCGGAAGTTCGCTCTTTGCTTCAGATGGCGCTGCTGTCTGTTTTGAAGCTCTCTTTCATTTTTCCAGAAGAAGAATAGGAATAGCACCTCCTTGCGTGCGCAGATCGACTGCTGTTCATCAGCAGTTCGGGTTCGCTCAGTGCAGAGTTTTAGGTTTTATTTATTTTAATGATCTCTCGCCTTTCATTCTAAAGTCAAATTAAACGAAGAAAACAATCACCCTTTCCTCCGGAAGAGGTTTTTTGTCAGCGTAACCATTTTTAAAAAGTGTTCTCTCGAAATTTATTTAAAAACTTGCAAGTTTCACTTTGATTTTTAAAACTCAAGTAGGGTAACTCTGTTCGCAAAGGGTGCGCATTTGTGAAGAGGGCGCCATCGAATTTTGAGGATACTTTTTTAATTGGCTCAAAGAGAGAAGTGGCCCCTCTTATTATGTAGACTCTTTGACGCATCCACACCTTTCGGTTTTTTTTAGAGCGAACTTGTAATTGTATCGCCTATTTCTGCCCTGCTCAAACCTGGATCTATTCTCTTGAAAATTCTTCATCAAGATAGTGGGGAATTTGTTTTGAAGACGTAATGTAAACATTTTGAAGCTGTTCTTTTATTTAAGCTGCTTTATAAAGTTGGTTTGTGAGTAGCGAATGTGTTGTCAGGTCATCTCGAAGCGTAGATCTACCTATTTGATGCAGAAACAAAGGAAAAACTTTAAAGCTGTTTTTCTCAAAACTTTGTTTCCGTACCTTACCTTACAATATCACCCATATCTCAAAAATTGCTGAAGATATCTAAAAAATTCAAAAAGCGTATTGTTCAGAAATGATCTTTGTACATGAAAATGCAAAATGTAGGATTCTTCAAAATGCGTCATTTGGTACCTTTTACCAGGCACACACACACACACATGTATATAATATATGCTTAAAAATTGATGAGGGCCTGATTCCTTTTTGTCATGTCACATATCTTGTTATACTTATATCTATAAAAACTGAGAAAAGTTGTCCCGAAGCAATCTGTATATCAAAAGCCAAGTAGGCTCGTTCCAACGTAGATTCTAACTCAGCTCGTCACGGCTTCCCTCAATTATATTTTCGACAGTATACTGTATTGTATTTACATACAAGGGACAGTGAGGTCTGCTCTAACTTCAGGGGAGGAGGGGTGGGGAAGGGAGGGCCCTCTTTTGGTATAAAATATGTTAAAATCTAAAAGTGACATGTATGTCACTTAATTGGTCATTAATTCAAAACAAATGAACCTACTTTGATAGTTAATATAATGTAATAAACTCCCTGTAAAATAGACATGCTTTCGGCAATTGCCAAAAATCTAACACTATGTCAGAGTCGTCAGAAAGGAATAATAATGCCCGATTTGCTGACTTTGGCCCACCGGCATAGCGGTTCCGACCGTGAGCTACTGGGAGTGGCTTGCCGGGTATAAGGAGTTGTGGGACCGTTGGATTTTTTTTGGTTTAGCTGAGTTTTTTGTTTTGAGAGTTTGCTGAAATACAAGAAAAAATATTAGGGATTTTACTGCGTGTCTTAGCTTTCTTTTGACTGCAATTTTAAGATAAGTAAATGTCTCTTTTACTATGTATTTTTGTTGCAACAAGGAAAATTCCATGTACTCTCCCCACCAAGACAACAGTGAAATTAATTTGTTAACTTTCCTGATCTTTCCTTGTGTTATATTTCGTTTTGTTTCTTGTCAGGTTTACAAATACATTAAATACATATCAGTGTCTTATCTTCCTTTTCTGATAGGTGGAAGAAATCATGGTAGGTCAGTTTTTTTCTTTCCCACAGTTCTGTCTGTCTGCCTGCCTACCTGTCTGCCTGCCTGCCTGCCTGCCTGTC
>NW_004797773.1:218513-223567 GCF_000002075.1 Aplysia californica | reverse complement strand
TGTCTGTCTGTCTGTCTGTCTGTCTGTCTGTCTGTCTGTCTGTCTGTCTGTCTGTCTGTCTGTCTGTCTGTCTGTCTGTCTGTCTGTCTGTCTTCCCTGCACTATATGACCGTTATTGTGTCGAAGTGCTTCTCTTTACTCAAACAAAATTTTCTCTCCTGACTAATGATTTGTTTTGCCACAGGAAAGCCCCGAGGGTGGGATGAGCCCCATGAAGCGATGTTCAGCGAGTGCGAAGGGAAGAACTGCCTAATGTTCTCCACACAAGACCTCTGTAGCCGCGTGAAAAGTGACCACAACTACAATGCTATCTGCCGCAACCTTCTGTCTCACTATGCCAACGAGAATGGTTTGGTGGGGGGTCTGCTACACGATATGCCAGTTTCTGCCAACGACTTTTGGGACTTGGGTGAGTCTGCTTTTTGGTTCGCTTTGGTAGCTTTGCATTCAATCCATCTATCTTGTATTGGATAAAAGAATACATCATCTTAATGAAAGTAGGAGCCCTTGTATCACTTACTTATAGGAGCAAGATGAGAAAAAATGGGATTGTTTATTGCATGTCAAAGTACATATCACACTTGCACTTCACAGCCTTCTGCCATCACAGGCAGAGTGATGTAATTCCATATTTCATGATTCTGAATTTGAGAAAAATGCAATAAATTCCTGATACTTATTATTGTGATCACTCTCTTTATATAGCATTATCACTTTGAAAGCTACCGTTTTCTGTTGTAAATACGTTGTCCTTTGACACAAGATGGACATGGGCAAGACTTGTTTAACAAACAATTTAAACCAAACGACTCAGTTTTGTTACAAGACACCGCTTTGCCTTGGATGGGAGGCAGCTTTGATACTCAGCAGGGTTATTTTCCCATTGAAAAGTCGTATCCTCTGCTAAATATAAATGGGTCCTTTTGATGAGCTTGATTAATTAACACTAGTGCTTGCAACATATGTTGTGAACTGGGAAAGTTTGGTTTCCTGTATAGAGAGAACCTGGGCACATTTGCATGAGCATTCAGCCTGTATGATTGCTAGTGCTTACTTGTAGGTCTATGTACTGCGTATAATCCCTCTGAAAAAGTTGTGACACCCTTGGCTCTGAACAATTTGGGGTTCCCAATATGTGTAGCAAAACTTCGCCTCAGTTATTTAAAGTTTCTGGGGCTTCCAGATGTCCAGAACGCCCATACAATAGCCCTATGATTAAATAATTTTGTGGATTTGATAAAGGTTGGGAATGAGTGAATGAGTGGGTTGGGGGGGGGGGATTAAGTATCATTTGTCAACAAAGATTTTGCTACCAGGCAACCATTGTGCTTTCTTGGTAGTGTTTTGGTATGCTGATTTCAAATCTGTACATCATTTTTGTCCATCGCATCAGGTTTTTTTTTTAGTTACTGGCCATTCATATTGGCCTTTGGAATGTCTCTAAAAGTGCACTTTCTGCCCTCGCATCATGACTTTTTCCTTTTGATGAGACGAGGTAAAAGGTTTTTACAGAAATATCAAGGAGATGGAGAGCAGATATCAAGGCATGGGATACCCAAATATGATGGGGATCATTGGTTTTTTAAACATGACACAAACACTCCATATAACATCGTCTAGCTGTTGAAATGTAGTTAACCTAAAAATTTTTAATTAAAAAAATTGTAGAATTTCAAATTCTTAATGTCGGGGGGAAAAAAAGCAAAAAAATGGACATTAATGTGATAATGCAGGTACAAGTGTTAAAACACTGAAATGTTTTTTTTTTCTCTTTCCTGTAACATTTATGTGTCTGGGCTTAGTACATTTCGTACATTTCAACAACTTGTGGACATTAAGCAAAAATGCAAGAGCCGCAAGCTTTTCGGACTCATTCAAATGATCCTTCTAATTTGCAAGTTTTGATCTACAAAATCTATGGACTATTTACTAATTTTGTCTCGCTCTTTTAAAAAAATTTTTAAAAATTATTACTCTGCAGGTAATTTATTGGAAGAATGTGCTCGGCCCACAGACAAAGAAGGAAGGTGGAGAGCAAAGGAGAAGATGATGGTAGCACTGGAAGATTTGAAAGAGACAAGAGGGAGCCATACAAAGATAAATAAAAAAGCTAAAATGTAGCTGTGAGAGTGAAGTTTGATGATTGTGTGGGTTTTTCGCCTTGTTGGGAGGCACCACTTTTGGTTGTGGGAAATTGTTGCTTGTTTTCTTTGCCATGTGCAGTCCCCTATGTTGGCTAGTTTATGATTGTGCTTGTGTGTGTGTGTGTCTGTGTGTGTCTGTGTGTGTGGAGATTTTTTTTTGTTTGGAGAGGGGGGGGGGTACCTCATGGTTACTGTTTCTTTTCCTTCCCTCTGCTTTTTCTGTCTCTCTGTCAGTCTTGCCTTTGTCCTTTAAGATGTGACTTTCATTGTATTGATGTGCTTCTTTCTACTCAAAGAAAGTGTTTGCGTGTACGTGGTGAGTACAAGTGTGTGTTGGAGACTGCGAGTATTTGAATGTTAGTTTGGCATTATGGTATCCTTAACTGTTTTTATAAAGTGAAAGGAAAGTTTCAACATTTTATCGTTTTGTTAGTGGATGATTGAAATGAGTCAGCAGTAGGTCCTACTTCTTTTCCTGTCTACTGTTGTTTCTGTCTCTCTATTTCACTTTTTCCCTGCAGTATGTTAGAAGCAAAGTTACTAAACTGTATATCATTGAATTTTAGAATAAGTCAAGAAAGAGAAATAACTGCCATATTGCTGGTGCTATTGTTTGTGTATTTCTAATCTGTGTGACTTTGTTCACAGTATGGAATTTTTTATGTCTCTATTTGTGAGTGTAGGGGTGTGTTTATGTATGTTTATATGTGAGGCACCGTGGTGAAATCATGCGCTCATCAAAATGCAGAAATCGGAGAAACAGGCGTTTTTCTGCCAGTTTGGAAATATTGATAGAGTTTTTATTTTTTGACTCAATGGTACTCAACCTCTTTTATGTCCATATAAAAACACATTTCTATATGAATTTTACTGAAAAACACTGATTGAAGGCATAAAATATGTCATTTTTCTGTCTTCAAGTACTCTTTATCTATTGGAGTTATCAAACTTTGACGACCATTTGCTCGCTAATTTCACCACTGAAACCAGGCGACCTCACTTTATTCAATCGCAAATATCTTGAGTTCTATTCAAGATAGATGGATATTTATTACATATGAAGCTAGGCAAATAAATCAGCTTTCAGATAATACCAGTAACTCCACATGCCCAAAAATTGACGAGCGCCTGATTCCACGTCGTGACACTTATGTGTTTGCTGTGGGTTTTTTTAATGTGTATTGGTCTTTATATTTGTGTGGGTGTGTGTGTATGTGTGTGTGTGTGGTAGTGAATATGTGTGTGCATGTGTGTATTTACTCTTATGAAACTTTAATCACAGCAGAAAAAAGCTGCAAGTACACCATTATTGCCATTAATGATGTGCTATTACCAGTGTAAGGTATTTGATTGTTGCAGGAATAATCCATGTTGGAGTTGGTGCATAGATCTATTTTTCAACCAAAATTGTGTGAAAGATCTTAAAGGTCTACATGTAATAAAATTCTTCCTGTGGGTGGTTGGCGGGTGCTCTGGTGTGGTTTGTTCCTTCTTTCTTATAAAAAATTTATTGTCCTGATCTCTCCTCCTTCTTTTTTGTGTTTATTACTCTCTTGTAACTCCTCTAATCTTCGGCACTTATATGACCTTATTGTGTTGCAAGTGCCGTAATACTCTTACTAAAACTTTAAAAATTCTTCCTTGTTCTGTTAGAGACTGATGATATTGCCAGTATGACTATGACAGATTGAGTAACAAACAGTGTGGAGAAATAGAGGGAAGCAGAAATTCACTTGGGAGAGAGATCAGATGACAGGTCTCAGGCATCGAGGACACAGCTGGCTGGAGGTGGAGAAGATTGCTCTGAACAGAGATGGACGGAGAGCCCTTATTTCTTTGCGTCTTATTCCCAGTAATAAGGGGGTGTTAATACCGAGGCAAATGATGATGATGAACAAACATGGTGCAAAGGTATAAGAAGCAGTTGTTCTGACTGCTTTGTCTTTGTTAGTAGAAGGAAAAGTGAGCTGTAAGAAACAATTTTGTGGTCTCTGCACTGGGGTCCAAGTTGGTCTATGCGTGGATTGAAATTTAAATGATTTTTTAATTTCTTATGTTGGCCATGTTTTTATATGGTTTAATGAGGCGAGTTTCCATTCTTCCTTGATTTATACATGATTTAAAGTTTCTGGGGTTCTTTTTTGTTTGTTTGTTTTGTTTGTGCTTTTTTTCTTTTCTTTTTTTTTAATCAGAGGGATTATTTGATACACCTTTGCTATACCTGTGTAACAGTGTGGTGGAATCAGGCTCTTGTCAGCTTTTGAGCTTATGAAGTAATTTCCGTCAAATAAAAGCTTGTTTATTTTTATTGAACTTGGTGGAAAAGGTATTTATCTATCTTGTAAAGGCGTATTAGAAGTCGATATATGTGTGCATTAATTAAAGAAGGTGGGTGTCACCTCATGTTATAGGTAAAATTAGCAAGGAAATGGCCGCCAAAGTTTGGTGGTGACTTCTAAAGCTGAATACTCATAGTTGCCCCTTAATATAACATGTTTTTGGCTTTCAAAGAAATACTTCTGTATTATTTACCCTGAGACTGTTTCTGTGCAAGAAAATGAAAAAAAAATAAAAAAATCGCCCACTTGTCGAGAAATATTTTGATTTCTCAGATCCCTAAAATTTGATGAGAGCCGGATTCATCAACCGTGATGACCCACATATCATTAAAAATAATATGTAAGTAGTTTGTGTGGATGCGCAGTATTTGTCCCCACGCTTTGAATTTCATATGTGTAAACAGTTTCTTGAGTTTCTATTCCACTTTGAATTTCAGAAGATTCTATTATATCATTTATGCCTACAGACCAATATACCTGTGGATATTTTATAGTATAGCCATACATCTTTGATACGCATTATATCATTTTTCTGAATACGCAATTTTTATGTCTTTTCAATTACCCATAT
>NW_004797773.1:216313-218047 GCF_000002075.1 Aplysia californica | reverse complement strand
AGAGAGAGAGAGAGTAAAAATTAAAATTGTCATTTTTCATAATTATTTATTGATTTTTGTTTGAAGAACACAATAAATTATTTCAATTTATTTGCTTTATATTTCTTCAATTAGGATTACTTTTCATAATTGGAAGAATTAATACAAATATTTGTTGTCTTCTTTGAAATTTGAAGAGAGTGTAGCTTATATCTTAGATGCCCCCATTGGCACAATTTAGATAGTTTTGGAAGAGAGTTGTTTCAGCTCTGCCCGTCAAGGCTAAACAAACAGGCTTAATAAGATACAGTATCCCAACTGTAAGACGATGATACTCGATACAACAGATTTTCCAGGGTATCAAAGTCATTTTTGGTGCTTGCTATGAGGAGACCTGAGGCTTACACGACTGTAGCTGGTAGAGAGAGAGAGAGAGAGTGTAGGAGGGACCAACCGGCCGACTGACCGACTGACAGACAGACAGACAGACAGATGGTAGGTGAGAGAGATACATGTACAGGATTGTATCCGTGACTGTAAGTTGTCCAAGAAGCATTGGTCAGATTTTGGACCGTTTCCCCAGTTTTTGCACAAAAATCATACCAACGTGAAAGTTGTAAAAAAAACGCAATATAATTTACAGTATGTAATTATAGATATTTGAACTCCTTGGACAACTTAAATTATTACAGTGGAATCCTGTTATAACGAGAGGGAAGGGACCGGAGCGAAATGTCCGTTATACCAGGATTCTCGTTACAAGGGATCCAGTAATAAATTCAAGGGAAATAGTAAAGTAGGCCTAATAATCTATGAGTTTGGCGTTCTGTTTATTCCTTTTTGTATTTCCCCTGATGATGATTTGTTCAACATGATCTCTAGGTCTTACTTGATAAAAAATGGAATCAGGTTTCTTTCTCTAGCACTAGCAATGTTGACAAATCGGCCTTGCCGATCCGAAAGAAGGGGCTCTGGCATAAGGCTTACTCGCCCGCTGTGTTGTCCCCCACCCCACCACACCCTGTGGTGCGTTGCGTCTGCTTGCGTACGTCACACTTTCACTCCATCCATCTATCGCAGCATTGTGACCTCTCCATCCCGCACCAGAGAAGTGAGAGGCATGGTATGCCTAGATAATCTAGACTGAGCTGGCCTATCACGCGATGCGTTCTGCCACTCCCTTCCCACTCATTCGCTCCGGCCTTCTTTGTTGGTTCGCATGGGCTCTCCTATTCTTTGTTTCGCTGGATCCCCAACAACTTTCTCAACTTGCAAGGTTTTATAATATGTTTAATTGGTCTGTGCGTTATAACCGACTCGCGTGACGGTCTGATTGCGCAATAGCAGTATTTTATTTACAAAGATAAAGAAGGGGAAAAACGGGGTTTTAGAAAAGTGTCTTTATAACAGACTTCTCGTTGTTTCAGGACTCGTTATAAGTGGACTCCACTGTATTGTGCTTCGACCCTGCTTTTCAGGGCTGAACGGTGCTGAGAATGATACAATGTTTTATCAGAAAGATGGAGATACATGGTAAAAGTCTTCCACGAAGGGAAATCGAACTTATCATGTTTTTTGCGTGAAACAGCGAAAGGAAATCGAACTAATTCTGCACACAACAGCGAAAAACTTAGGATTGTACAACACCCTATTTTGACTTCTCTTCCGCCATTTTGTTAGATGACACTTGTTAACCCTTCACTGCAAAACTGGCTCTATCCATAGTCACTCAAGAATCTTTGGAGAGGTAAAAGT
>NW_004797773.1:214567-215673 GCF_000002075.1 Aplysia californica | reverse complement strand
AGAGAGACAGAGAGAGAGACAGAGAGAGAGAGAGGGAGCTCAAATTAATAATACATGTATTGTTTCCAGCAAAATGTACCAGCAGAAAAAATAAATGTGAGAATAGGGCCTGTGCGATCAAGAGGCACAATAACAATGAGCCACACAGTCTCAGTGCAGAAGGCTCTTGTGTAGAAGTAGAAGAGAATACGTGTACGTTATTTCAAATTAACATTAAAAAACAAAAATCGTTTCGATAAGAAATAAAAGACATTGGTGTAAAAAAACAAAAATTTATTGATGTAGTGCTCATAATTAAGGCAACAATAACGTATGTGCTTCACAAAACACATTTGCAAGACTATTGCAGTCAATATATTTACATGGTATATGAAAAGTGATAATATGCCGTATTTGAATATTAATATTTTTGCGCTTCCGCCCAACTCTCTCTTTTCTACCCGTCCTCTCCACCCCCCCTCTCTCTCTGTGGTTGTACGCTGGAGGCAAAGGTTCTATTTCCGAAGAGGAGAAGCAATTAAAATTTTTATCGAGGACCTCTGTCTGTCGCTGGGATTCTGTTCTCTGAGAGATGGTGTCAAAGTAGCCTGCCGCCAAAAGAATGCAGTCGGGCACAGATGACATGAACACGGAAAACTCGAAAGCACGGATAGCTCGTACAATGTGCCAGTCCTTGACTGAATTCTCTTTTTAGTTTTTGTTAGCGGTTTACCTGAAGTATGGTTTTGTATATATCACATTTGTCAATCTCCGACGCGTTTGAATTATCCGTGCCTGACTGTATAACTGTGTCGTTTGGGGTGTAAAACACTTCGATTCCATTAACTAAAAGTACTTGTAAGCACACTTTAGAGGGCCTTTGAAACGTCATAAGGAAATAGACCAACTACTGTTATTTCTTTTATGAGATCTTTTCTTACATTTGATTTAGATAGGAGCAATTTAAATGTATCAATTAAATACTTTAATTAAAAAAATAAGGATTTGACGAATTGATAGGAAATGACAATATTATGAAAAAATAAGCATAAAAAAGTCTGAACTTTGAATGTGTTTTTGTTTGTGTCAAGACCTATACATGTATTTTACACGTGTGTGTGTGTGTG
>NW_004797773.1:209543-213586 GCF_000002075.1 Aplysia californica | reverse complement strand
CACACACACACACACACACACACTCACACATACACACTCACACACACATATACACACACACACACGTGCGAATGATAAGACATTCAGTTTGCAGTGGTGTGTTGAGAACTTAAGCAGATAAGCATCAATAAATCTTTTTTTTATATACCTTCCTGTTTGCAAATTGTACAAAAACACCGAGGTTTGCAAGAGAGGGGCACAATGCAACCCGAGAGAACAGAATGTTAAACAAAAGTACAAGTGGTCAACATGAAATAGTGCCCAAAACACATAATATTGTTTTAAAACAGGAGAAAAAAATGTTAACAACGAAACAACAGCTATCCAAGATTTTACGGAAAAGTACATTAAGATAATAATAATATATTACTTTATAAATACATGGTTAAGAAATTACAAGCATTCAACACAGTTAAATAATAAAAATAATAACAAAAAAGCCGTAATAATGATAACAATAATGTTAATGATATCAATAATAACAACAATAATAATAACAATAGATCTAATAATAATATTTTACATTGACGAAAAATCAGTAGACTAGTTATTCTGCATTGAATACCAATCCTAACTGTACAATATACACAGATTGTACACAGAATGTACACGTATTTGACGATGTATAATACATGTATGAACTAAGTTTTTACGACTATGGCACATTGGAGGAAGTTTGATTGAAGAGCTCTAATTGGGCCAGCGTTATCCTTCTCCAGCTTGAATCGTTAATTTTTTTTCTGGTTGCCTTGTATCCTTGAAGAGGACTCCATTGTTATGATTTATACCTCTTTTATATTTGACCGCTACACTTCAGACATAAAATCTATATTTCACTTTGAAGAAAACGATTCAAAGTAGATCTAGGCCTTCATTGAAAATGTATTTGGTTAACCCAGTCCTTTCAAACACAAGAATATTGTATGCACATTTTCAGCCCAACTCAATTTTATAAGAAAGCAACGCATTGACCAAAAAGAAAATAAAAACAACAAAAAACAAACAAAAACAAAACCAAACTGCTCCCCAAAAAACAAACAAACAAACAAACAAACAAACAAACAAACAAACAAACAAACAAACAAACAAACAAACAAACAAACAAACAAACCCCGGAACTGTTTTTACCCCCAACGATTTTCAAACATTCATCTTCTTGACAAGTAACAGTTTCATTAGTACTGACAGAATGCTATTAAACGCATTACGTTTAAAATGATACTCAAAACATAAGGTTATTAGAACTAAATAATATGTATAAATAATGTTTTAAAACCGCGCAAAGCAGAGTAAAAATAAACTATCAAAGATTTCTTTAAAAAACAAACAAACGTATTTTTAAAATATTCAATACTTTCCAGAACTAAATCTAGTGCGTAGATCTGACTAGGCTATACAAGCATGTACATGTATTATGAAGCCTACTGAGTAAATAGGCCTATCTCATTCATATCTTTGGGTCTGGGTCAGCACTGTCAATTGATAGAGGTGGTATTTGGAAAACAGGCTGTTTCTGACGACATTCTAGTAGCGGCCTATAATAATAATAATAATAATAATAATAATAATAATAATAATAATAATAATAATAATAATAATAATAATAATAATAATAATAATAATAATAATAATAATAATAAAAATATGGGAAAGTCAAATGACGTAAAACGTTCTTTGAAGGTACGAAAGTCTTAACAAAGATAAATCGTCACTTTTTGAATGATTTAAAGTGTCTTTCTGTACAAGTCAATAACCTGTATTTTATTATCGTTATTGTGCCTTAAAAATAATAAATCTTCAAATCCCTGAGTAATAATTTTCTCGAAACGAACAAACACAAAACAATAAATAACACAGATAGTGCACCTGTACAAATTGTGATGGCTTCATTTTTGGGTCATTTAGCTGCACTGTACGTTTTCAAGCATAGCTCCGTATGTTGAAATTGCATATTTGAAAACACATAAACAACGGCAAAAAAACAATAACTGCAACAAGAAAAGTACATTTTTAAACTGACTATTCATTTGTCCGACTTACTGAATACGCTTGATCGGTAGCGGCTTAAAACTATACTCGCGAAGGCACATGCATAGCCCATTAAATGGAATAACAAATGTGCCAGATGTGAGATGAATATCTGTTTGACTCATACCCCGTGGCATGCTGTTGCGTTCTCCGTTACCATAGCAACGCTACTACATCTACATAATAATATGATATGGGGAGGTTAATATGGCCTTCGCAGATACAAGTAATCTAATATTCCCTTATTGGAAAGGGGGATGGTTCTTGGGCTTATTTGTCCAGCAAATGTATTTTAAGGATTAAATGGATCAACTTGCGTCCACAAAGGACAGATAATTTTCATGTTGATGTCTTTCAAAGTAGTTCGAGGGAAATGAATCTACTGTGATTGAATACATGAGTGTAAGAGGACGAATAATTATATTATTTATGCAAAACTGTTTTCTTTTTGTTGTGAGGGGGTGGGGGAGCTGTCTGATTAGTTCTTACGTCACTTCTGTTGTTTCTATATTTAGGCCTACGTGTATATAGCATAGTCCCTTCCTTAGAAGTACATGTGTAACGTTCTGTCTGCTCAGTAACCGACCTGGTTTTGAGAAATTTGACGTAAAACATTGTAAGTTCCACATCACAAGCTCTTTCGAACACAATTCTTTGAATACCTTGATGACGACTCCGAATAAACTTACGATTTTGATAGAGCAGATAGAACATTTATTGGTTTTTGAGCTCATGGTCTTAGTAACACAAAGCAGCCAAAATGTTAAATAGATCTGGGTAAATCGAGGGTAGTGTAATGTTGGATCTGTAACGATAATCTATCCTTTAAGACACTTTTTTTCCCAGCACAAAGGGAATGCAATGCTATGCTATAAAAGCGGCGACTATAGCAACCATTCTTGACAAAGATACTTGTGCTTCCTCGAACGAGATAATAACTTTAACATATTATAAAGATACAAATCCAGATGCTCTTTTCCCATCCTTTTGTCCACCCATTCAATTGTCCATCTAGCTGGACAGGTAAGCTCTCACACTAAAATCATTTAATCAAATATAAGGTTTAAACGTATCAAGAGGCTAGCCTAGGATAGAGAAAAGTGGGGGGTGTTTGTCCGTGGCCTATACCCTGGTGCAGGGTGAGAAAGGCAATGATGATGAAGGTTTAAACGTATAAAGACGAGCACGTCCACATTAAACAATCTTCAAACAAAATGTCTTTCATCTTTAAAAACAAATCACCCTCCTATTTATTCAGCTGAACAGACAAAGATACATACTAACAGTTAGACAAATTAAATCAAAGGTTTAGATACACAAAGACTAGCTCATCTGCAGCAGATAATCATCAATCGAACAGTCTTCGCCTTTCAATCAATTCACCCATCTATTCATCCAGTTGGACCATAGATGTACACTATTCTCCTTCTTCTCCATTATTATTTTTAGATCATATTCCCCCTCCCTCCCTCCCCTCCTCCTCCCCCGTGGGTAACTCTATGAGTTGGACAGACAAACATACATACTATAAGCTAGACAAATCAAATAAAAGGCCTTAAATACATGTACACAAAACTTAGAACATCAACAATAAATTAATTTAGTCTTTTATCAAAATATTTTTCAAGAAGGCAAAAATCTGCCCTGTAAAATAATGACGATAGAAAACACTGCAACTGCAAAACAACAAGAATTCCTCCGAGTAATCCAACACATCTCAATTTATTTCCCCCCTTTTTATTGTCTGCAAGATCGTCAAAAAAGTATCTTTTTCCTATGCATTGCCAGGCGACGCCATGACGGTCGCGATACACTCACTCGGGTACGTGGTGTGTTCAATAAAAGCCAGCAGTTCACATCCTCACCCTCATTTCCTTTTTTTTGTAATCGTTTTTTAAAATTTTCTTGTTCATCCATTTTGTCCTTTTCATAATGCAGAAATATCAAAATCCCCCACCCCCCTCCCCCAACCCAACAAGCACCCACACTTCTGCTCACTTACACACACACACACA
>NW_004797773.1:203384-206541 GCF_000002075.1 Aplysia californica | reverse complement strand
ACACACACACACACACACACGCGCACACACACACACACACACACATACACACACAATCACGACGTTTGGATGCCTATGGTGCACAGGCTTCGTGACAAAGTTTTTTTGAGAGCAAAGAGCAGAAACTATGATAATGCACCGTCTGGGGGATTATAATTCAAGTCTATGGTAATCATAAATTCTGTTTTGAGCGGATACAAGCACGGTTTTTACCGCTGTTTTGCGCCTTTTAAAACACACTGCGTTTTATTTCATCTTCCTGGAGCAGGAGTGCACTTACTGACCCCAAAAAAATAATTAAAAAATCAACTCTTACCCGCAGGAAAGCCTATAACTCTCCGAGGGTAAAAGTTTCTTTGGGTCACCTGGTACTATGCAGGGTGCACTCACGTTTAATACATCCTAAATTGAGAAACACAGTCAGTTACAAATTATTCCCCGAACCATCCCACGACACACCCTCGAGCAGTCTGGGTCGTCTGGGCGCCGCCATTGCCGTGTGACCGGAACCTGTGGGAATTCCAGAGCCCCCGGAGGCCGGAGAAGCTGACCGTCGGAACTGTGACGTTGTGGAGGCAGCCGAGGCTGACGGAGTGGTCAGAAACTTGTGGTGGATGCGTTGCGTCGTGGACAAGCTGGCACGAGGAATTCTCGTCCATGTTTGCCACATTCCGTCCCTGTTCCTCGCCCGTGTCTCACCGGACACCAGAGAGTGCGCTGTGGCGCTGACTTCTCTTCCTGGAGTCACTGGTTTCTCAGAATCGTCTGAAGAACTGAGCTCATCGCTGTCTCTGTCTTTGTCCACCACTCCTCCTCCTCCGCCCCCTCCTCCTCCCCTTCCACCTCCCCCTTCATGATCTCTTCCTCCTCCTCCCCCTTCCCCTAATCCTCCCCCTCCTACAGCTGCGATCTCCTCCTCAACTTCATCAGAGTCCGAATCGGAACCGGCAAGGCCATGGGCGATGGTTCCGGAGGAGGAAGGGTGGCCGCTGTCTACTGTAGACATGCGCTCTCGGCCTCCTGTGTGATGATCCGCGTCCACGCTAATCATATCCGGACTCGCAAACGTTTGCTCGGTCTCGCTCGCTCCTGAAGTGCTCGAGGCTCGCTCACGATTTGTCGTACTCGAAGACTCGGACAGACTTTGACTCGTCTTACGCTTCGAAGCGGATTGCTTTGCACGCTGCTTGGAAGAAGAACGGTGTCGACATTTCTTCCGCTGTGCGGTCGAAGACGAAGAACGAGAATCGTTCGACTGGTTCTCTTTGGAGTAAACGAGAGTAATTTTGATAGACTTTTTTCCTGAACTGATAAAGTATGATTTGGGTTCAAGCGACGCCTTTTCTTCTTGCAGGAGTGCTACCACAGGCCCGGGCAAGGGGTATTCCATGAGACAGAGAAAAACTTCTAGAATCAAAGAAGGCTCCAAGCCTGGGTGAAAGCCACACATCGGAACCGTTTGTCCGGTTTTCTTTAAAAAGGAAAAGAAAATGCTGGTTTAATATGCTGGTTTCCCACTCTGCACGTGAAAATGAAACTGTTGGTTGTAATGACGGGAAAGTTCGTTGAATCTTACCTGCAGTTTCCGAACCGAAGAACGAAATAAGAGCGGTGTTTATCCTTTTCAGACTTGCGAAAAAGTTACTATGTAGAGGCGTCCATTTACCATGAGATGTATTCGAAAAACGTATACACTTTCAGCATAGGTTCGGAAACATTCCCGAAGACATTCAACCACTGTCGTTTGTACCGAAATCAAGCAGCTAACAAATAGACAAGTGGATATGGTTTCTACTCGTTGTAAAAGTATCAAGATGAACCTGTCCCTCCAAGTCCTTCAAGCTGAAGGTATGCGAGGATAATGGTGACACAGACTCTAAACGAAATAATTGACAAGCGAAAACGTAGCTTATGTTTCACCAACTATCTAACGCTATTAGCAACAGTGTCATTTCTCGAATGTATGATATCAGAGTTTAGACTCGCTTTCCAGGTTGATCACAAGAGTAAACCAGCACTTGCAGTCGGAATGACTGGTCAGAAAACGAGATTATGTCCTGAACTCTTTAAGGCTGTAGCGGTCATCAGCAGCAGACCAAAGTCAGTGTTGTGGCACTTCATACTTAATTCAGAATTACAAATTTGAATATTTCGTAGTACACATGATGTTGCCTTCGTCTTTAAATTCCAGATAAAGAAAATGAAATGGAAAAATCTGTGTTATTAAAAAAGTTTTGCTTCTTTTTTAAAGTATTCCAAAATAGCGAATCGCCAAGCGTTGTCGTATGAGTAGAATGCACTTTCTCAATGCCTTGAACACATCATACGCACCCAGAAAGGTATTTTTTGCAGCATAATGACTCGGAAACGGGGGAAAGCAATGTGTTTATCAAGATTGAACTGAATAAAACAAAGCGTCGATTCCAAAACTTGTACAACTGATTTTGTGCTTAGTACATCAGTTTTCACTGCTCATTTAGCAATGCCCGTTTATCGTAGGTAAATCAACACAGTCCTATTTAAAATTTCGAATAATATTTCCCATTCATTAAAGATAAATGCAAAAATTCCCGTTTAATTATATCCATTGATATTTGCTCTTAATCAATAAATATTCAACGATGCCAATTTATCAATGTCCGTTAACAAATCCCATTTATTAAAGAGAATTCAATAATTCCAATTCAACAATGTCCATTAAAGTTTCCTATCAATCAATGATAATTCAACAATGCCGGCTCACTTGTGTATTAAAGGAATAGTATCTGTTCCAACACAAAATAGACCTAACAGAGAAGATCCTGAAGCTGTGATTTCTCGCTTGTTCGGTACACTCAGACGAGACTGCTGTCTCTGTGTTTCTCCACATCTTGCTAAATAAAGAGTTCGAAGTCTCACAAGTTATTCAAATTCTGTCGACAGGGGCAAACGCAAAACATTAGTTCTAATTTCGGATCGTGAAACTACACAGCACATATCATTGTTTTGTCTTATGATCTATAGCATCATGCCAGCCGTGGAGTTGTCTGGTTTCACCGAGGCTCATATTGTAGGACATGGACGGCGGGCGCTGTGGACACGGAGGAGACCTGAGGGCAGAGGAGAACATTGGGAGGTTAGTGGGAGGGATGGAGAAGTGTGTGTGTGTGTGTGTGTG
>NW_004797773.1:196454-199367 GCF_000002075.1 Aplysia californica | reverse complement strand
TGTGTGTATGTATGTGTGTGTGTGTGTGTCTGTCTGTCTTTGTGTGTGTGTGTGTGTGTGTGTGTGTGTGAGAGTTTGTATTTGTGTCTTTGTGTTTTATGAGAGGGTAAAAGTGAGAAAGATATTGAGAGAGGTGTGAAAAAGAGAGATGTTTAGAGAGGATGCCAGAGACAGAGATGATGTGCATATAATCATTTATTTGCGCGCGCGTTTGTGTGTCTATATGTGTGTGAGTGCGTGCGCACGTGCATATGTGCCTGTGTGTGTTTGTGTGTGTGTGTGTGTGTGTGTGTGTGTGTGTGTGTGTGTGTGTGTGTGTGCACGCACGTATGTGTGTTTGTGTGAGTTTACTAGTGTTTGATTGTGAGCACTATTATATGCTTTTTCCTCTTTTTTTTTGGGGGGGGGGGTGGAGCAGCAACAACCCCCATCCCCTTAAGAAACAACAAACAAACAAACAAACAAACAAACAAACAAACAAACAAACAAACAAACAAACAAAAACCAACACAGCGCTTGGGCATTACTCGAAGGCATGCATTGAGAAAGACAGGCTGTCTGTCCATAGCATTTTTATTAAATGAAGTCATTAAGAGTGAACTAATGATATCAGTATCTTTTCTGTCCCCTTCTAGCCCAAGGTGTCGAGGGTAGATCTGCAATTGTGTGAGCCAGGTGTCTTGCTGGTTGGATCGTCATGATTTTTCCTTTGGGGGTTGATCCGTCCTTTTTTCCTGGCCTTCCTTTTTGTTACCTTAAAGTTAAAGCTATCGAATCGCATTTTGTCGGTATTAGAGGCTGGCTATTGTGGCTCCATTCTCATTACGTGTCCAAACCACCTTAGTTGTTGTCTCTCTATGTATTTCATGCTCGATTCGATGCCCACATGAAGTTTGAAGTCTTATTTTCCCTGTCTCTCTCTTCACGTGATTTTTAACGTTCAGTAGAAAGTAACCAATGAAAGAGTGTTAAGTGCAGTTGGTTTGTCAAAGACGACCATCCATTGTTTAATAACACCCAAGTGTACTTGGATAACATTAACATATTATCTTGTTATAAATATAGGTCGCAGTTTTTTTGGAACCCCTCTACGACACAATTGAAAGCACCAAAGAGGGGGCTTCGGCCCTGCATTTTAGGAAGCGCCCGAGTCGAATGGGATACAACGTCGTTCCAGCAGAAAAAAAAAGAGATATCCCATAAAAATTCTCCCCACACGGGAATTGGATTCACATCTTCTAGGTACGACGGTGAAGCATCTAACTGCTACACCACAGACGCCAGGCAAGCAAGGGCAGGGTTAGAGCAAGCACACGTTATCAGGTGTAGATCTTATACCATACCCCGACTCTCAAAGTCATAATTCTATAATGCTTTAAAATTTTAAAAAAAATTAATGACAAATCTGGGCATAACAGATTCTGAAATTCCTATGTTACTTTTCTCTTATGTGATGCGGTCAAGGGTGGAGTCTCTATGGCAACAACAGCAGAGGAATACGTTATCATCATCATCATCATCATCATCATCATCATCATCATCATCATCATCATCATCAAATTATGCCAAACATACAACACGCATCGGCGATCATGGTTCGTTTTTCTGCTCAGATGCTCTTTAAAAAACCGCATTATCCTGGTCTTTACCACTTTACCGTTCACCTAACTGTTCAGGTTTTCCATGTAACTTGTCTTAAGTCCACCCGTGCCTCGTTTTCCTTCCTTTTTTTTTTTTGCAATGAGAGCTAGATGTCCTAGGCTTTTAAGTCGATTTAAATGTCCCTTAAATGTCGTCGCTTCCTCATGATTTTATTAGTGAGCAGCCCTCGTGGGCATCTTTCTTCCGTTTTTTCTCGTTTGCTTTCTTTCATATTATTATACAATATGCAACTCTGTAATACATTTGCCACGAAATGACTGACTTGTCTATGAGGAACAGATTTTGATCGTATGCCACTCTTTGATTGTGCATTGTGGTGGAGCCTCTATAGCAACAAGTGCAAAGGAATCATAGACTTGTATTAAAATATCCAAGACTATAATATGCACTCTGACGTAATTCCGGTTCACCATGGAGCGCACCATTTTGACTCTCTTTGCAACCAAAGGAATGTAGTGTAAGGTCCTTGTTGCAAACAACGGAAGGGCGAGAAGTGAAAGGTTTTGCACGCACCCGCCTATTGCGAGATTGGTGTTCTGCCCTTCATTTGAGCGCCCATGGTGCTCCCCTGTGCAGCGAAGTTTTGAGAGAGAGATAGATAGATAGATAGAGATATATAGATAGACAGATAGATAGATAGATAGATAGATAGATAGATAGATAGATAGAGAGAGAGAGAGAGAGAGGGAACAGGGAGGGGGGGATGAAGGCATGACAGTTCCTGGTCTAGGGTATTATTATTATCATATTATATAATTCGTCTCTGAGAGGGATCCATTGAGCAAATATTATTGAATTTTGCTCGGAGCTGGTGCGCTCAGTTTCAGGTGTGTGCTTAAAACAGTGAATGATGACTTCACAAACAGAAGACAATTCGATAAAGATTGATATTTTCAGCATCGATGCTATACACGCGTGGCAGTGGAAGTTCCTTTACAATATATTTAGCTCTATTATCTAACGGGAAAATGGCTTTAAGAGACTGGGGGGGAAGTTAGTTTGAGAGTAGCTGAAAGAGCTATAGAGACATGAAGATTGACGGAGAGAGAGATTGCCAGAAGTGGATGGAGGAAGATGGAGATATAATATGGAGTGAGATGGACGGAGAGAGATGGAAAGAAGAGGTGAGAGTGATGGAGAGATACAGAGAAGAAATATGGAGAGTGAAAATGAGAGAGAGAGTGAGAAAGAGAAAGAGAGAGAGACAGAGAGAGAGAGAGAGAGAGAGAGAGAGATAGATAGATAGATAGA
>NW_004797773.1:193567-195074 GCF_000002075.1 Aplysia californica | reverse complement strand
GGATTGGCTAAATCGTTTGATATCTTTTAATTGGTGGCAGGTATTGCATCTGCAAAAACATTTTTTTTCATGAATTCTCAAGCTCAAAATTCTTCCTCAAATTAGAGCAAAAATATAAAACCCCTGCCAAACTTCACATCCAGGACTGCGATGTCCCCAGGACAAAATATGAACAGATTCTACATGTGGATCCCATACCATGAGCAATGTAGAATACACTGTATAAGATACTACCAATCCCTTTTTGAATGGATGTTGGACCTGTATGAGATTGGCAAGTGATTAATTGTGTAAAAAATATAATAAAGATTTATTGTAATGACTACGAATGCTTTATACATTCACAGAAACAATATAGATCTTTTAAAGAGGCAGGCTACTTCAACCTTGCCTGTCTGGGCCACCCTGCATTGAGTGGGATACAACATCCCAGCAGACAGATGGTTTACTTAATACCAACAAAAAAAATTTTTTCATTATAAAAAAATAAATTTATATATGATAACAACACCAAATGACTGAAGATCGTGACATTTCATTGAGCTTCCTGTTTCCAATCTGATACAGATAATATTTACATGTATCATACAAGTAATATCATAACAAGTGACAACAAAAAGGTGAACGGTCACAGCATCATTCTCACTGATGGGAGAAATGTTCTCTGTTGTGTGCTGTGCCAATATCTCTGTCATATCAAATTACAGTAGAAATATTTCAGGATTAATAAGCAATGCTAGTATTATATGAAATGTAAGCAGGTCAATACAGCAAACTATTACCGACTTGAAATGTCAAAACTTCTGAAAACAACGAGTTTTAAATGTGTTACTGTACATTACAGTTACAGCCACTTAACTTTCCAAATTCATAAAACAAATTTTTTTATAAAATCCCGGAAAAGAGAAAAGAAAAACAAATACTTTATGCATACCTTTATTTTGTAAAGGCGTGGTTAAAAACACCTATGAATTTTTTTTCAAAGTGTTGTAGTTAGAAACACTTTTTCAGTTTTAAACAGCCGTCTCTATCACTACAATGAATAGATAAAAAAGACAATACCAAACCGCTCCCCCCCCCGCCATAAAAAAACCCACCAAAAAACCCAGAGACAACATCGACAACGACAAAAGAAAAGAAAGAAAAACAGCACTATTGATCTTTATTCATGAAGCTTCCCTTGTGTAGACATAACAAATTATCATCCAATCATGGCGGCTTTATCCATGGAGGAAAATCCCCTCCTTGCCTTGTCTGTCCTTTTTCTTTCTCTGTGGCCCCAGCCTACAGCCAAATGTCGGAGGTGCAGTCTCCGCCTGGGTAGCGTATCTCATGGCCTAGCACGGGGCCATAGGGTTCCTCTCCGAAGTCGATCATGAAGTTCTTGTTCAAAGTGAGTCCACCTTTGTCAGTGTCCACGTCAATTTGGAGCATCCAACCACCTCGCCTATAATTATAAAATAAAAACAATAAATATAAATACAATTTAAAAAATATATAAGAACAA
>NW_004797773.1:190137-192893 GCF_000002075.1 Aplysia californica | reverse complement strand
ACACACACACACACACACACACACACACACACACACACACACAATGACGTACTTGCACATCTCGGGGTAGAACTGCTCATCCCATGCCGTAAACAAAGAGTTTGTGACGTAGAGACGTTTGCCATCCAAGCTCAGCTGTATCATCTGGGGTGACCCCTCTAACCTCTTGTCTTGCACAAACACAGGCTCTGGTTGGCTCTGGTAAGTAAAAAAAGAAAAACAGAGAATGGTAAGAATTACACCACTTTTAACTTCATTACGCCTAAAGGTGAGAAGCGATTAACTCACATACGATGTGCTTTTTTTTAGGCACTTTAAAAAAAAGGAGCACAACTATGCTATTGACTCAGATTTTTCAAGTGTGTTACGTGTATCTGAATCTTAAAAATAAAGGCAACAATATGCTTACAATTGTGCATGATGGTTTGAAATTTGCCGAAACATTGTTTTTGGTATTCTGCCGGTTGGACAAATGTGTCCGCTACATTCTTAAAGAGTTAAAGTGCTTCACCTAGTGCACACTGCAAATCGAATTCATAATTTGATTAAACTGTGGCAACTAGATTTTCCTTCATGCAATTTCGGTACAATTTAAATCAAATCCGTGAATCCAATTTGCAGTGTGCATTGTGTATTTAGCAGTTGAAGAGATGACGATCTCTTTGTCTTGACGTTGCTGTCCTGAAAAAGCTCATCGTAGGCTCTGTGAAATAGTCCACAAAATTTGATGTCGTACTGGCGTCTGTGGTTTGACGGTTAAACTCTTCTTTGTTGCATGCAGAAGGCTTAAGTTCAATTTCCATGGGGGAAAATTCTATTATAGAGTGCATTTGTCTGCCGGCTGGAATGCTTCATGTTCTCCCTCAATCGTAAATTATTAATAATCAATCAATCAATCACAAAATCTTACTTGTACTCATTTTTGAAGTGCAGAATAGAATACATAAGAAAGGCAAACTGCGGTCAGTTCGAATACACCAGTACCGTTGATGGTCAGAGGACTACCAACCTATAACCTTACTTCAAATGTTTTACACCCCGATCAGCACAATCAAGGGACAACCAGGCAGGAAGGTAGAAAGACAGACAGACAGATAGACAGACAATACATGTTACGTCATAAAATAGAACAAAAAAAATACAATAAAAATACTGAATAATAACTTCTTAATGGAATACAGTTTAAGCATTCACAACAATAGAATGATAAACATGAAACACATGTTAAAACAGCATCTCACCGTTCGTTCTTCGTCTTTGATCACCTTCACTGGTCCGTCAGACTGGATGCTGCCTCCCAGGAAAACCTGTGATACACAAATTGTCGTTTTAATTGGTCGCTTTTAAGCACAAGGGTCTATCCCCAAAAATACTGTTTTGAGAAAATCGAAAGTAAAGTTTTTGGACCCTTGTTCAGTTTCTTTAAAAGACAAGGAGAGTTTTCTCTTTTACCAAACAAATATATAAACCAATGAAACCAAACTTTTCTTATAGGTAAGGCAATGCCCACTTTTAGTGTAGATCAAGATTTCTGGAAACCCCCGAAATATGGATTAGTCCGGTTATCCTTAAAAGCGACCAATTGCAGTCCCGAGGGTAACTGGCGATTGTTCTGGTATGGTTTGCTTCTTCTTTCATATTGTCTTTATCTTCCACTTCCTTCTGTTCTTTGTGCATTTCTCTTTTGTAACACCTCTAATCTTCAACACTTGTACAACATGACATTTGTGTTGAAAGTGTTGTATAAACTTATTTCAACTAAACTGGCAGACAAGAAAAAGCGCGCTCATATGACCTTATGCAGTTGCGAGCGCCGTAAAACACTTACAAAAACAAAAAGAAGACAAGAAAAAAAATGATTTGAAAGTGGGTCTCGTACTGGGAACAGCTTGAAAGCTAAGCAAAGCCACATGCATCCATTGGGTGGGGGTTGTTGTTGTTGCAGCGGATGCTGTTCCTGCTGTTGCTTTTATTGTTGTTATTGTTATTGTTCTTTTCTGTATGCTGTTGTAATTGTTGTTGTTGTTGTTGCTATTGTTGATATAGATAGTTTTTATTATTGTTGCTATCATTGAAATGTATGTAAAACCCTTACAATGCTTTATTGAGTGGCGAGGGGCGAGTAGTTTACAGAAAAAATCCACACAAAGGGCTGGGTGAGAAAAACCATGTAATCACAATTTAGGACTGTCGAGAAACCATAAGTTTAAAGTGTGCAAACTCAGTTTATTCAACCACGGTGAGTTCACTCCACTTCACATATATTGAAAAACATCATGAAGAAAAATAGATTATAAGATAAGCCCAAGGGCAGCGCAAATTCACAAGGTGAACTGAGATTTCAATTTCTCAAAATGTGGCAAACTCTGCTCTGCCAGAATTGCTCTTATTGGCCACAGCAGAAGCCACAATCCTTTTTTCTTCTATTTTCTTTACTTAGTATTCTTCTCCGCAGACGCAATAACATTGACTAAGGAACTTTAATTATTATTATCAGCATCATTAGTAGGCCTATCATTACTATTATTACAGTCAAATTGTCCAATACAACCATCCATTGTCGAGAAGAAAAGCCGTTGTCTTAGACAGGTGTCTTGTTAGAGTTAGAGCTCGTTTGACAGTTTTATAATAATTATTAATATTAATAATATTATTATTATTATTATCATTATCCCTACCCGCCCCCTTTGGCCCTGACAGTCAGGCAGATCGAATTGCCAAGCAGCCCGCCTTCAAAAAGATGCAAATTTTTTGTC